>NW_018406970.1:965961-1086050 GCF_002113885.1 Mizuhopecten yessoensis | reverse complement strand
TTGTAACGGTGTTACAGTGCAACGGTGTTGCATTATGGTGGTATCATTTATATTTGATTGTAATGGTGTTACAGTGCAACGGTGTTGCATTATGGTGGTATCATATACAATGCATATGTGAATGTAACGGTGTTTCATTATGGTGGTATCATTTATATTTGATTGTAACGGTGTTGCATTACGCGTGGTATCATTTATATTTGATTGTAACGGTGTTACAGTGCAACGGTGTTGCATTATGGTGGTATCATTTATATTTGATTGTAACAGTGTTACAATGCAACGGTGTTGCATTATGATGGTATCATTTACATGTTTGTATATGTGAATGTACCAGTGTTGCATTATGGTGGTATCGTTTATATTGGACTGTAACAGTGTTACAGTGCAACGGTGTTGCATTATGATGGTATCATTTACATTTTGTATATGTGAATGTAACAGTGTTACAGTGCAACAGTGTTGCATTATGGTGGTATCATTTATAGATGAATGTAACGGTGTTGCATTATGGTGGTATCATTTATAGGTGATTGTAACGGTGTTGCATTATGGTGGTATCATTTATAGGTGAGTGTAAAGGTGTTGCATTATGGTGGTGTCATTTATATTTGATTGTGTAATGGTGTTACAATGTAATGGTGTTTCATTATGGTGGTGTCATTTATATTTGATTGTAACAGTGTTACAGTGCATCAGTGTTGCATTATGGTGATATCATTTATATGTGATTGTAATGGCGTTTCATTATGATGGTATCATTTATATTTGATTGTAACAGTGTTGCAGTGCAACGGTGTTGCATTATGGTGGTATCATTTATGTTTGGTTGTAACGGTGTTACAGTGCAACAGATGGTCTTAATACAATTGAGCAATGTACAACTGCTTTCATAAGATTTGTCACCAAGGTGTTGCATACTCTGGTTTATTAGTTAACTGATCATACATATACAGAGATTATTGTACAATATTTACAGATGGTGAAGACAACGCTTCCAAAGAAGTCGAGTCAGACAACTATGCCTTCACCCAACAAAGTAACACGAAAGAAAGAGACTGGTAACAAAAGGAAAAGGAGGTGAAGGGTTTCCCCATCACCTACATCCTCATGATCAAGTTCAGATGAGGATGATAGCATAGATTCCAGCAGCAGCAGTAGTTACAGTGACTCTGACTCTGAAAGTGATTCTGATAATGAGCCAAATCCCTGTTCTCCTGGTCTATTGTCATGTCAAATCGCTAGTCAAGTAGATACAAAATTAAAAAACAAAATATGGCAAAACATATATGTTGATTTTGCAAAATTGTTCCCAAGCCAAATTTCGAATTCAGCTCCAGAGTGCTAACCGGTCACAATTTCGGGTCACCAAGACCAAACAAAGGCCAGCACTTAATACAATTGAGCAATGTACAACTGCTTTCATAAGATTTGTCACCATTTATTCAGAAAAAAATCCTAAAGAAAACCCACTGGTGTTAAAACATGGGGAAGTAGTTCACGACATGGCGGCTAGGAGAACAGGTACAACATGGCTGGATTATGACCAGTAAGTTAGAAGGGATGTGGAGGTCAGGTCCATACCTTGGGGGGGTTTCCATAATGAGAATTAGGTAATGGCAAACACTCCAAAGCAGCATAGCCATCACCAGAATGATCAGTCCTTTCGGGACCTACCCGGGGGGTTCAGAGCAAAGCATAGACAAATACCCATCGGTCATTGCTTCGTGTTGCACATTAGAGGGAAATGTACAGTACAATCCTGTCCATTCCAACACACATGCTTTCAGTGTGGCCAGTCCCATTCAGTACTCAGCTGCTCACCAGGCAGCACATTAAGGAAAAACAACGTTAAACCCTACCACGCACATCAAACCAAAAACCAGCAGGCATCAAAACAAAACTAGTGTCCCCACCACACTTGTTACACCTGTGCAGGTAGACATTCTAAAGCTATTTCTAAAAGGTGATATGATAAAGAGCTTTCAGAAGTGTTGGTAGCTGGGTTTTCTGAGGGTAATTTAGTTTCTGCTTTTCAGAATGAGGAACTGGTATCACAAAAATTGAACAAGGAAATTTCATCGTGGAGGATAGTGGGTCCTTTCCATAACCCACCTTTTCAGTTCATGCAATGTTCCCCAATTGGTTTATTACAACGAAAAAAACCCCAAAAAAAACAATACGGAATAATTCTCCACTTGTCTTATCCAGAGGGATCCTCTGTTAATGATTACATCCCTGACGAATGTTGTTCAGTATCATATGATACGGTAGACGATGCGGTGAGTCTCATTAAAACAAATAGGTCAAGGTTGTTTGCTAGCTAAAACAGATATAGCTAGCTTCAGCATTTAGGATCGTTCCTATACATCCCATGGAGCATAAGCTGCTAGGAATATATTTTTAGGGATTAAACTTTTATGATAAATGTTTGTCCATGGGTTGCTCAATTTCCTGTTCTATTTTTGAAAAAGTCAGTACAGCTCTCCAATGGATTGCATGCATATGTACAAGAAAATCCATATTCTTGGATGAGACCTGGTAGGATTCTGCTAAACTCCAAATGTATACAGATCCATCTGTATCGTTAGGCTATGGGGCAGTATATATTCGGAATATACTGGTTTTATGGAAAATGGTTTGAGTGTGGGTAATTAGAACAACATAGTATAACTCTTAAAGAGTTGTTCCCAATAATCTTGGCCATGGAGATGTGGGGAAAAAAGTTATCAAACAAATGCATTTTGTTTCATTCGAATAACCATACCAGTTGCTACATATTTGAAAGCAAAATTTATGTTTTGAAATCATGCTTGTTAGACTGTCTGAGACAGCATACTGTTAGGTGGTGTCAGGTTGGACAAGGTTGACATGTTAAGGGTCTGGATAGCCATTACCCAATGCTCAAAATTATGAACACTAATACTGTTATAGCATCATTGGAAGTGACTGTCTGAGGCGGCACGGAACATTGTTGCAACACATTGTATTCAATTTAAATGTACATTTAAGAATGAAATTGTGGATTAACTGTCTGAGGCGGTATGAAGCATTTCATTGTGTTAATGCCATGCACAGCATTATATGTGATGGACAAAGTTGATCCTAATTTGTTGTGCCTTTCCGAAGGTAAAATATGTAACATTGCTCAGTATTCCAAAAGTTCAAGGGTGACAATTGGCCTGGAAAACTTGATGAATGACTGTCTGAGGCAGCACGAAACAAGTTTATCTGGTAATGAGTAAAATTGTTACAGATATTATTATTTTTCCTTCATTTTTTCTATACATATGTTGGCATTTAAAAGACTGTCTGAGGCAGCATGAAGCAGTATGATACATGTATAACACTTATCAGATAAAGGTGTCTGCTGGTAGCAGACTTAAACAACATGGAGAAGTGGGGGTTTTCTGATAGCTTGGTTAACCTTGGAATCATAACAAGGCAAGTTTCTGTCTCTGACAGCTGCCAGTAACTGTCAGAAATGCGAATAAGCATATGGTGCCATGTCTTTTTCTGATTGTTTGATATATCTTATATGCTTTTGTAAATAGTGACACAATATTTTGCATGGTGCGATATTGGTATATTATAACATACACAGGTTTCTCTGGAGTGGGGCACTTGAACAGAAATATGGTAATATTTAAGTTCAAGTTTGTGGCGTTTATTTTGAAGCAAGCCCCATCATTTTTGGTTCGTTGTACACCTTATTATAAAAATCAACACAAAGATGTATACATATGTTCGATTTCTGGCATTTAGAATAAATGTTCATTTTCGACAATTTAAGTGTTTGTTATTTTATCGTCAAAAAACATAGCAGAGTATAACCTGTGTGTGCTGTTGGGTTTAATGCAGACTAAACACGATAATATAAATGATATATGCAACACCGTTACAATCCAATATTAATGATACCACCATAATGCAAAACCGTTGCACTGTAACACTGTAACCATCCAATATAAATGATATATGCAACAACGTTACATTCAAATATAAATGATACCACCATAATGCAAAACCGTTGCACTGTAATATACGTATATCCCCGTTATAGGGAAATATCCGATTATAATTATGAAACACTGCTGCTAATGTAACACCGTTACAATAATATGTAATTAATATAAACCTTTATTTGACCTAGCTAGGTTTCTAATATGTCAAATTGTAACCATATATTACTTTATAACGTGCAATTATTTACCACCGGTGTAATATGATAGTAAAAGACTTGACTGCTGTAACATTGTAAAATTATTACTCTAGAAAAAAAATAAAAAAAATAATGGATACCATGGCCGTGGGTCGAACCCGCAACCTTCAAATAACATGACCGACGTGATATCCACTACACCACTATGACTGCTGTGTATGCTGTGTTATATTAAATGTAGACCTGTACTTGATAAACCCATGCTCAAATAACAAGCATAAGGGGGGGGGGGGGGGGGGGGGGGGGGGGTCCCCAATACCATCGATTCCATAAACCGAATGTGCTGCCCCAAATTGCATGATCGTCAGAGACGACTAAATTTGGGACCTTATCGTTTCTCTTCTTTCTACATACCTTTCTTCTTCCTAATGTCTCCCTTGACAATGCCTCATATTTGGCCATTTGTTGAGCGTTCGTCCCTGTGAGGAAGGCTTTGGGTTCTGTCCCCTGGCCGAGACATACCAAAGTCTTTAAAAATGGTAGTTTCTACTCCTGCTTAACGATCAGCAAATTAGGAGTGGGACGACTGGTTTGCCCGTTGTCAGTATAATGTGACCGGGCGGAGCGTCCTGCTGGGTGTTTTTGGCAGTACGTTTCAGTGAGGTAGCACTATAAAGTCGGCATCAGTTCCGCGCTATCACAAGGAGACAAACACGAACATATCGCAGCCTCCCAAAATACAAACACATACACTACACGCATGCATCTTGCACACAGGGGAGGCCAAAAATCGAAAATAAATATGTAAAAATAAATACCAATCAGGTATACAGCTTTGTTGCATTCTGTTTTCATAATATTGAACATGATAAATTTATTTCATCAAACAATTGTCTAATACAAAATGGCGCCCAATGACGATTTAAGTGATCAATCTAGTGTCAAAAAGGTGAAATGTTGGTCTTTCACAAAGCGCAAGAAATACACATTCAAAACGCCAGCCAAATTGGTCATTGTTTTTTTTAAAAGTTTGTGAAAGAAAGTTCTACAAATAACAGTTATTTAGTATTTTGACCCATTTTTAAAATGCATGTTTGCTATTAAAAATACTCGCATTACTTTTTAAATATTACAAAAATCTTTTACACGAGATTAAAACGAGACTTGAACGTGATTGAAACCTCAGAAGAGTACATACTTAAGCACCAGTGGTTGTGATTGGCGTTTTCTAATAAGTAGAAAAATTGTTGTTGATATATCATTGCATTGTTTTGAACGGATATTATTCCTTGGAATAAATACGATCTGACCTTGGTTGACCTCGGAAGCGGAAATTGTTCTAAATACTTGTAATAGACGAACTGCTGAAAAGACAGAAAACACTAACGTTTTATCCAGTAGACATTTCTAAAGGTATGTTGAAAAGGGAAATTGATGATTCCTGGATACGATTTTGATGAATTATATTTTATTACGGATGTTTCATATGTTTCCTTCATACTATCTTTAAGAGTTTTTGATGAGGGCAGTAACGTCCTTGTCAGGGGAATACGGCGACTAACTCGTACTTCAACCTATAGCTGCTGACTACGCACAGGGAATACAGCAACTGAAGTGATCAGTAATCAAAATGCATAAGGATATGATATTTACCCAGTAACATGCTGGGGTGAAGGGCTGCCAAGTTTGTTAAAATAAATTACCTTCACCCATTTAAATGTAACTTACATAATCCATGTCGGCTGACAAGCAATTGAGTGTATGTGTTTGATTATTGTTATCACATACAAACTAACTGACCCATTATACCATGTCATACGCCATGTCGTAAATGTGGAAATACACACTATCAAATGAATTTTTAAATGTTAACTTTGTCATTATTATTTTCAGTGCATTTCAAATAATTGTTATCAAAAAATGATCTGAAATTACTTTGTATGTGCGGAACGACAATACTATGATTGGAGTGCTTTGGTTTAGACCTATATAGAGTCAGCTGAAAACACATTATTGTATTTGAGGTTTTTTTTCAAATAATGAATGTCATATGACAACTAGAATCTTACATTCGTGTCGATGTCATATTGCATTAATCAAACTCGTTCAATATGTTATTATACTCGCCTTAAGTTTCGTGTCATAATAAATTATTAAAATCAAATTCAATATGACATGGCTACATTTTGCAAGGAGAAGACCAACCTTGTTGTCATGCCTGTGATCAGCCATTTACAGTCAAATACTTTATGATTGAATGCGCTGATATTTAACAAATACGTGACATATTTTATAATGTACCCTCTATGAAACGTTTATTTGATACAGTTTCTGTGCAATCCTTCTATGATTATAAACATTCAATCAATTTCTATAATAGGATATGATATATTCTATAAACAATTCGTTTGCTATTGATAGATGTTGACATATCTACACATTTAAACCTTTTGTTTCTTGTTGTTATGTATTCAGTCTTCTGTGAATGTCTATTTTTACACTTGTTTGGCCCTAAATGACTCAAATTTTGTCAATGGACCGTAAAACAGTACAAAACAAACAAACAAACAATATGACATGGACACTCATGTAAGATCCTCTTTAACTTTATATTTTATTTGTTCAGAGTATAAAGTATAACATCTTACTGCTCGAATTTTAACTTTAATACAACAAATCGAGAACAGATGTGAAAAACCGTGGTTTATTAGCATATATATTACAATACTAACGATTTAGTCCACAGTGAAAATATCTTCGATTATGATAATATGATCTGATATCAATTGAAGAATTGTTTCAATTCTAAATTTCTTTTGATTCCGAATTATCTTACTCAAACAGGATAAATCTTATATCAAGTGAATTCTGCAATTCTAAGTTAAGTTATTTGGTATTGTGAACTTACTATATCCCTTTGCAAAACTGTTTGTTCAGAAAAGTCCAGATACCTTTGAATATTTTAATGTTTTTTTCAGACAAATGTAGACTCATATTCAGTGCTGACGTCACACAGGACAGGGAGACTATCATTAAGGCCTACAATGATGATGCGGGTAACTTATTCTAATATTACCTAAATGAATCGCGGAGATTTCAAGTAAATACCAACACAGCATAAACTAATTTTGATCTATAGAGATCATCGAATGTTTGGTTTCGTTTATTCAGTTTTTTAAACGTTTCACGTCATATGAACAGCTCGGGTAATTTTATTACGTGCCGCAATCTATTTGTGATCACGGAAGCCTGGTATAGTTTCGAATAATGTATAAGCTACCACTATTTCAATATTTCTTCGAATGTTTTTAAGCTGCTTAATATCAAATATGTAATGAAAATACTTCTGTTTGTTATACCTGTGACTTTGCGTTAATAATGACAAGCAAATTCGTGGAATTGATATCCCCCGCTTGCAGGACATATTGTAGATAAATATTATTGAGGTAAGGTTTAGACATGTGAGTATCGTGCTATTGAGACATAATGTATAGCTTGAAACTAGAAGAAAAAATACCTCCTTTAGAAGTTCGACTTTTTATCGAACATGTAGGTATTACGGTGTAAATGTATCGTTTAATCTATCAGAATTTACTAAACTCATTAATTATCTGTAGATATGCATAATTCACATCGATTGGCAAACTTAGCAAGAGTCGGATGTGCATACGGAATTTGGTTGAAATGTTTACAGCAATTATCACTCGAAAACCAAGGAGTGTCCACGATGGATGGGACGACAGAGGAACAAACACATTGTTATCAAGTTTGAAGGATTTTGGCTAATATTTGCCAGTGTTTTTAAGCGGAAATTGCAGTTAATGACGTTTTTCGTTAATCAAACCATAACTCCGCTAAATTGAGTCCGATTAAAGTGGTTGTCAAATTTGGTCGAGCCCTAAAGACATTCACACCTGGTAGCTAGTGTGAAGAAATTCGATTATCATTTGTTGCAGGTTTTGCACGGAAACGGCAGCTAATGACGTTTTACGTTATTCAAGGGACCATAACTCCGCTAAATAAAGTCCGCTGAAAGTGGTCATCGAACTTGGCCGAGCCCTTAAGGCATTTAACCCTGTTACTAAGTATGAAGGAAATCAGTTTGCATTTGTTGCAGTTATTGCATTGAAAATGAAGCGTGACAGACAGACAGACGGACGGACAAACCCAAATTAATATCCCCTGTATCTGTGAAAGCGGGGGATACACAAATACATAACAATAATTTACGTTGCATTGCCGAATATTTCTAACTTTTTTGGCAAAATATTTCAGTTTTGTTTTCAGGCCTTTGATTTACTATGAATATATCAAATATACATTTAGGCTAATTCTGGCTGTAACGAAGTTCATGAGATGATGAATGGAGTTGGTTGTCCGTGAACAAACTCAACTACTGATGACAGATAATCAGCATTGATATATCTATTATTGTTATACAATTATGTATTCTTAAATCTTCAGGGTTAATACGAGCTTTCAATCAACATGCTATTGAAAGGTTAAATAAAGAGGAAGGAAGTGATATCGACCTTACCAAGTTCACGTATGAGCTAGATTTCATATCTGACAACGATCCCCAGTACACGAGTTACACCAGGGTCTACATAGAGGCCAAGGAGGCCATCCGGTACCCGATACGTAAGTTGTAATTGTTGTGAGTGGGAACGTAACAGAGGCTTAGCGCGTGTTAATACGTATCGTAACGGCGGTTCTTATGTGTATACTTTCTGAGAATAACAGGATCCATGGTAGGGCAAACTTACGTGCCAGTGACAAAAGGACATAGGAAAATGTTGTCAAGGGACTGTTACGGAGATCTATAAAAGAGCCAACATAACCACATCTCGACCTCAAAAACGATAAAACTAGGGCAAATTGAAACAAAGTAAGAATTTACAAAGAAACCTTTGAATAAGTACAAGGGAAAAAAAACAGTTGTTCCGAAAGGGTAAGCGGCTTCTGCTTCATCGAAGACGCCCGCCATGTCAATCTAAATCGAATCCAAGTAATGTCACGTCCTTGCACACAAACGCGGGAAGTGACGACAAAACCACAAGGCACTCTGACTATCATATTCAAAAATATCGATTTTCATATCACACAACGAAATAGCATATTTCCTGCGAGGTTCCTTGAGGCGACTATAAACTTTTCCATAGTCTTCATGTACGGCAGAACCAGTACACTGACGAGTTTTACTATTTAAATATCTTATATAAAGGGTTTAAGTTTATAAGCATTGTAAAGACGTGTCGTTGAACTTCATGTAATAACAAAATAATATTCTTATTTTACAGCTGGACTTGACATTCACCTGCAGATGGATAAGGGAGAGCGACTTTACTTTCACAAAGGCGATGGATACAGCTGTAAATACACAATGGAACAGCTACGAAACATTGTCGAGAAAGCTGGACTCCACCTGCCGGGTGCTTGGATAGATGAAAAGCAGCACGTCGTTTTTTGTCAGTGTGTGAAGGTATAAAGGACTGACAAAAGCATAAGGATGTCTGATGCTTACTACATTTGCGGGATCGCAACGGTACACGATGTTCAGTGTGCGCACGGTGTGTGCACGATGTGCGAACGATGGAAATCTGGACGATTTTTACTTGTGCACATTTGTGCGGACGATGGAGGAATGTTGTGCGATGGCAACCGTGGTTGATGTAGATTAAGAAATGGTTTAACAATATATACGGTTTCTTGTTTGAATATATTAACTTGATTTTATTAAGTATGATACGCTATTCTGGCTACATATATAAGCTGATCTTTCTATCTATTTTTCGTAAATGTAACAATGGTGTTTTGTGATTTTTAAACGACTCAAATCGACACATGTAAGATCAGACACATCTATACACGGTCTCATAAACAGGTAAACATAACCACTTTGTACTTGTACAAGGACCGTAGTTGGTCCCCCCGGGGTACTTGCGTAACTCGCCAACAAGTGAAAAACCAAATAAAAGAGATCAAACGAATGCAAATAACAAATACTTAACGTCCAGTTTTGTTTTTCATAATTGTCATATGGTATCACATATCAGCTTTCTTTGTCAGGAACAGGCCAGGTAAAACTCCGGTCACTCATCAGATAGTTATTTACCTGTTCTGTTACCTGAGAGCAAACCCCATTCGTGACAGTCCAACGGTCACTGTAATACTGTGTAACACGCATTGTAAAATTGAACATAATCCTTATTGATATGATGAGAAACATATAAGCAGTGTTCCTTTTTCCGTTCGAGGTTTAAGCAATTTTTCGTAATATTGATCAATCGTTTGTATGAAATCGCACAGTTGTGCGCACCGTGTGGACAGTGTGTGCACGATTTCTGCACGATGTGTGGACGCTATTCTTAGTGCGTTGTTCCGTCACACAACTGTTGTTGGGCTATCATTTATACTAGTAATTATTTAGCAGAGATATATTATACAGCGGCAAGTATTCATATGATAAAGATTATATATCTTATATAGCGTTAATTTATTATACCGCGGATTAATTCCTACAGGATCTGAAAATGTTGGTTCATAACCAGGATCCATCATGGACTACTTGTACCAAAATGGGGAAGCAAAAAGATCTGTGTTTCTGTAAAATAGCAAACAATGGCGGCTACGTTTTGGAACATTCGACTGTGTCACTGCAAGAATAGTGTGTCAATGCCTGTATTCATCGGCCATATTAAATTGGGGGGAATATTTTTCACTCTGTTTCCGAAGTATAATAATATATCGATGTGATTCACTGGTTCAGTATTAGTTAAGGTATTTGTTATAACCTGCTTAAGGCTCAGCATTAATGGTAATGGCAACAGCTGGTTCACCCGTCATCAGTATAACGACCAAGCTGAATGCTGTGTTGGGTGCGATTGGAATGGTATTTCAGTGAGAAAGCACTGTAAGGTCGACATCAGACCCGTGCTTTCACAATAACGCAGTTACATCAACATACCCTGTCTCAAACACACATACACACACACACACATACACAATACACATGGAGGCACGTCCTTAAATGACCTTAGTTGTCGACGTTTAACAAAATAAAACAAAACATGTACTGGCCGTAGGTCAGTAGTTTTTTCTGTGGGAACTCCGGCCTCACTCCACCACCAACACCTTACACGTCCTTAAATGATCATAGCTGTTAATAGGACGCAAAACACAAACAAACCAAACCGACAGTTTCTCGTTCGTTAAGTAATAAAACAGTTTGTGGGATGTAAATATCATAATGAAACTTAGATTTGACATCGTATACTGTATCATGAACGTAGTTGACAACAAATATTTTTGTTGTTTTATGGAACATTGATCCTTAAATAGCGTATTCAGCTGACAAACTGTATATTACCGTGATATATTACGGAATATTTACATTTGTACTTCAGATGAAATAAATAAACCTATCAATCTCTATTCAGAGTTGTCGTTCCTTACACTTACCAACACCTCTGTCAGCATTATAATTAGTCTCTGATCATGTATATATATCTTCTGTCTCATTTGACACTGGATGTGCGTGGATGATGAACGCCACACAAACATCTTCATAAATTCAGTTTTAGTTTTATTTTGTATCCGCGCGAGCTTTCCTTGTTAAAGAAGAAGGACGGCGATGTTTTAGAAGCCAGTTCAGCATGATTCTGTTGTATTTTGATTTAAAAATGGTATTTTCTCCGACAACTGCGTATGTAAAACTGGAATATTTATGCTATTTGAATATCTGATGGATTAAAATCAGCCGTACATCAGAACAATCATCTTATAACTTTGTCTTTATGGTTTTTTTTTATTTTCTGTATGATGTTTCCTATTGATTTTGAATCTTAATTTACTTTGTAGTTAACAGTGTTATTTATTATTGGCTTTGAGATAGTATCTGAGTCGATATCAACTTTATTGATATTCATAAAAATTAATATATTATAATGTAAATGAAAGTAATACATGTACAACAGCTGTTTCCATTACATGTCATTGTACTTTGGAACAGAGAATAGAAATGGTTAATATATTATATATATTATACTTAAGTTCTACGTGTTGTGTCTATTTATCGACATATATAAACATGTGATTTGCTCGTCGTGTAGAATTCGAAAAATAACAGTGCTGATTCAATACGTAAGTCTCGAGGTGTTCTAAGTATACTGCTGTCGCATTTGAAAGAAACTAATAGACCCGTCCGGTTTCGAAAACGTAAGTAACCTTGTAATTATATGTATTGATATTTGATCTAAAAGAAAAGAAAAAAACCTGGTCTAATTTTGCATTGCTTCAATATATACAATTGAATGCCTGGGGCTGATAAGGCAATTCGGTTAGAATTTGCCCTCGATTGTTAGATTTAGTATTCCAATGTTTCATATGAGAAAGGCTTATTCGTCTATTCAGTGTAATATGCGTAGGTTAAATACTAACTCTGCAACTGAGGTGGGTTACTTGTAGCTAGCGGAGCTTTTTAGTGACAAATACGTACGTAGTTCTCAGTACAATAACGTAGATGTCAAATCCGATACACTCACGGGTTTGCACTCTATGAAAAAAATGATGTTGTATAATGTAATCGGCCTCCAATTTTTAATAAAATGTCTAACTTTATCTCCTTTGGGAATACAGTTGATAATACCCTGTTTTTGTGTAATGGATAGCTCCCCCTTTTTATAACCAAAATTCAATGCTCTGATTATAACATATTTTAAATTATTAAAAAAAAATCACTAGTAAAACCATCAGAACCGGGTGATTTACAGTTTTTCATATTTTTTAACGGAAAGAGTAATTCTGTTTAAGATAATTCGCCTTCTAAATTTACACGTTAATTGTCTGTTAATTTTACATATTCTAAACCATCTTAAAGACTGTTAAATTAACATCTTCAATATTATCTGAATGGTCAGCATATAATTGTTTTAAAAAGTTTTACAAACAATTATATGAAATATACAATTTCATCTTGACTAGTTATGATTTCCCCATTTTCTTTTTCAACTTTAACAATAGTTTTTTTAACATAATTGTGTGTTTCCAAGTTGCAAAAATCTTTTGATGGTTTTTTCCCCCTTCTTCCAGCCAAGTTACTTTTGAGCTTATCATATGCCCTTTCATTTTTATTTTTCTAATATTCTCTAGCTCGTCTGTTTTCTGTTCGTATTAATCTAAATTAGTAGCCCATTTATTATTTTCTTCTAATATTCCTAGATCAGATATTAGTACTTTTTCCCTTTTGTCCTGTTCTTTTTTTATAAATGATGAATACGATATAGTTGTTCCCCTGATTTCCATTAATAATGTTTCTAAAAAAAGTTGTGCATCTATACATAATATAAGTTCTTCATCAGTTATATTAGAAATATCATTATCGTAAATTGGTGATGAATATTGCTGTTTGATCTTATATATGGTATTTTTAATATTTTGCATATATTTTTGATCATATATAAGACTGTTATTAAATTTCCATAGGCCCCTCCCTTTCACAAAGTTATTTTATTTAGTTTCTAGTGATATTATAGAATGGTCTGATATGTAACCAACAAAAATATTAACCTTCTCAATATAGTTTAAAATATTTTCTGAGGTGAGGAAGAAGTCCAATCTAGCTTGTTTATAGGGTTTTTCTTCCGCCATGTATATCTTTTATATGTAGGATGAACAATTCTAAATGGGTCAACTAAATTTGTTTCCTCAATCAGTTTAAGAAGTCTTGTACGGGGATTTGGGTTGTTTATATTTACATCATTGTTTGTGTCTTTTTCCTGATCTAAAACCAAGTCACCACAAACTATGCAACAAGGATTGCTAAAATTAATAATCTGCTTATATATTTTTTCATAAAAATCTGGATCATCTTTATTGGGACCATATAAATTAATTAATGAAAATCTAACTTTTTCAATGCTTATATCAAGGGCTATTACATTTCATTCTGTGTCTGTCCATTTACTGTGGATCTCAAATTCAAAAATATTATTAAAACATATACAACTCCCCTTGAATTCTTTCTGTAAGAGCTAAAAAAGCATGTATATCCCCATTGTAATGCTATTCCCCTCTCCTGTTCTTTCGTAAAATGTGTGCCTTGAAGACATATAATATTATAATCTTTATAGTACTTATTTAAATAATTAAATATACCATTTCTTTTCTCCTTCCGCCCTAAGTCTCTACAGTTTGCAGATGATATCGTAATGTTATTTGACATTACCATAAACAATATCTACTATTATTGGTTCTCTCAGAAGTTGAGTAGATTTCAGTTGAAAAAATAAGTTTAATAAAAAATGAAATGCAATTAAAAATTGCGTCGTTAAACTGCAGATCTCGGGTACAATACATACACATTCACTTCCATTTCTATCAGCTAGACACATATATATCACATACTCTATACATATTCTTACACTAGACACTGATGATAAACAAACAAATATAATTAACATCAATATGTTAATACTATACATGAACAAAGGCAAGGTAATTGACTGTACATTTCCGCAAGACTATCTATCTCACAACTCATTTGTCACATGCCTGATTTATCTGCCAAATATCTTCATATAGACCATTCGCTACTCATTTAAAAATATTTAAATCCATTGGATATTGGAACGTTATAATTCTTGTTGGAATAAAAAAAACATCTGGTGGCGTTATCTAAGATTCAGATGTGTCTTGGGTTTGATTCAGACGTTAAGTTCTACAGCTCTGTCAATGGTAGCCTTTTATGACATCACCAAACTTTTGACGTTATAGATAGCAAACACGACATACGACATACCATGAGTATGAAGCCCGGAGAAAAACTGTTATAAAATTGAATAATGATGAAATATGTCTTATAAATTAAGATCTATTCGGTTGTTTTTTACATATACAATATTAACACAAAAAAGAGGAAATATGTTGTGTAAAGGGATGTATATTAAGAAACTATTTCGCAGCCAATGTATCACAATTATATACCCTCAACCCTGAGTTTTAAGTTTGTAAGATGTCGTTCTAATTGGTGACTGAAGGTTGAGTTTAGTTGAAATCGTTCCCTTCGTTGAATTTAAACAATTGTCACGCTCTTTGGTTGCTTCAAGGCCAAAAAGATCATTAAACACATTGAACGTGTATCTCTTTATAAGCCTTAGATAGCTACAGTAGTCCTAAGCCAGAAAACACAATATGATTCGTTTACAAATCAACACTTAAGCAATGCGAAGTCTAAATAAACAGGTTGCACAAAAGTTTGGGTATTTAGTAATGACGATCCAGCGTCTGATGTACCGTTTCCCAATTTCTGGTAGACCCTCCCTTATGGCTTACCGTCGTATAGGGTTACGCCATGTGTAAGACAGATTTATTTTTTCACGATCACTGCAAATACAATGTCTTTTGTCGATGTTAAGTGGCTAAAATACGTAATCCTTAAAAAAAGGTCATTTTTTACGGTTATATAGATTTTATCTAACTTGTTTCCTCTTCTTCATTTTGTTATCATTATTTACTTAATGCAAATGATTACAAATTTGGACCCAGGTTTGGTTTGGTTTTATTTTGTTTAAAGTCCTATTAACAGCTAAGGTCATTTAAGGACGTGCCTCCATGTGTGTTGTATGTATGCGTACATTTGTGTATGTGCGCCGGAAACAGAATATGTTGGTGTACATGCCTCCTTGTGATAGCGCGGATCTGATGCCGACTTCAGAGTGCTTTCTCCCGATGTATTTTATATGTTTTTTATTTGTAAGAAAATGGGAGAAGATATAAAAGAACGCTTAAAAAGAGGACTGACGTCAAGTCCAAAGTATATCCCTCTTTGGTATGCCTACGACGAGACTGGATCGAAACTTCACGATTCAGGTTCTTCCGAGATCCCAGACTACTATATGAATTGGAGCACGATTGATATTTTACGGAACAATGTACAAGTATGTGTTTGGCAAGTCAGTCTATTTACCGGAGAATGTTCTATTTAGTTAGTATTCCAGTTATCATTGCCTAAAATTTAAAACGTTAATAGCTCAAGTATAAAGATTCGTCTAAGCTTTTGTAACAAATTTATGTTGGTCTTTGCCTTGCATTGATTGTATTCGGTTTTTTGTGTTTTATAGATATGTGGTATAATATTGTCGTCTGCTCTTCATTTATTCTGTAATCATAAGCGTATTAATCGAACTATTTATTTTCTTTAAAATGTTTAAAATGTTTTAATTAGGATACACAACTTATTTCTGATTGATTAAACTTTTGCATATACTATTTTTGATGATGAGATGACGTTTCAGTATCAGTTGATTTGTATTAATGATTTTTTGTTGTTAAACATAAATAATGTATTCAACACGCGCTGGTAGCGCATCGAATTTTTCCATCACAATACCAGTACACTGGGAAAAAAAACCCATACGTGAATAGATTCAAAAGTAACACAAATGAATAAACTTTGACCTTATTGCTCAAATCATCTAATGCTACTTGAAGGATATCACAAGGCTGCCTTACAAACCTACCTTGATTGAGATGGGGAGCGGAAACTGTGCTAATTCGAGGCTTATCATTGACGAACTAATGAAAAAACAACAAAACCTTGTGTTTTATCCCGTGGATATTTCTAAAGGTAGGTCCAATTAAATTTCTAAATAATCTTGTGTAATAACAATAATGAATACTTGAATGTCTTCACCCTTATCTTATACCATTTGAGCAAAATGACTATTCATTAGGAACGATATCAACTTATCATAATTTTTTTTTTTAGCGGACACTGGCTTTATATTGAGAACTTGCAAATGATTCAAGAAAAATGAAAAAACGAAATGATATATGAATCACTCAATCAATCAATGATCAATATCATTTATCACTATCCAATCTTGGATCAGGCTCTGAAAATAATTCAAACAGAGACAGTAGATGTTAATAAATTGAATGTGACGAAATTCGCCCTTCCACCGTTATATAAATTATATCAAATAGGTAAAGTCCAGATACGATATATCACCATATCACCTTTGATCTATAGAGGATGGTATGATGGAAATGAACAGATTCGAAAGCAAAGCAGATCAACGGAAAGTTAACTTTCTTAAGGAAGGGAAGATAAAAACAACAACTGTATAATGACATGTTTCAAGATGAATTTGGAAGAAGGAAGGTTATTGAATTAGATTCGCATAATTTCAAATCACTTGATTTGTAGTATATTCGTTGTAATATTAAATTTGTTTCTAGGTACTAATAGACTTAATAATGATATACCTTTCTGTCAGAATTTCTTTTCAAGACAGCAGAGGAATTATCAAGGGAATACAACAATGCACTAGTGGTTAAACCAATAGCTGCAGACTACGAGCGAGGAGTACAGCAACTAAAGTAAGTTTTATGAGGATTGTATTTCCATGCATAAAGTCATAGAGGTGGTAATCTGGTGGCTGGTAAAACTAAAATTTCAGCTTGCTAACATCTTGTTTTCTCAAATTACTGGAACTATAAGTGTAAGACGTACTAAATTCGCCGCAAAGCATATCTCACCATCAAAAAGGACTTCAGAATTTTCTTGTATTGTTACTTCCGTTTCATGCTTTCATATGGTTGATTCATGATTCAGTCTTGTGTGTGTGTGTTTATGTTAGCTAAGTTTGGAAATACGTCACAGTTTTTGTAATTCACTGTCAAATACATTTTCGTGTATGTCTACGGTTGAATATTGAACCTGATATTCTGATGCCATTTTCCAACAACCTCACTTGCCTGCTGAGAGGTAAAATAACTTGTTTTGGAGCGAGAAGCGTACTTCTTTTCAATCAATATACTCAGTTTCTTATGATTCCTTTCTGAAAATTATTACATCTGCATATTTGCGGTTGACAGTATATATTTATTCAATCTATTGTACATCTTTTCGTGAAAGCTTTCATATGATGCATTCATATATTCACACTTTTTAATATTTTACAAGAATAAGATTAGACAAAAAATGACGTAAAGCTCGGCAGAACATTACATTTACTTATCATATTGTGAAAATGTTATCCCTTTTTGCTGTCTTCTGTATTTGTTTCTAAGCACGATGGATATTTCAATGTTATTCCTTTCATCTTAAGAACCCCTGATGGGTCTTTAATGGACGAAATGGCCATATGGTGCATATTAGTCCGATTCTGAAGTATCCTTTTGCTTGCTATAAATATTTTTACCCTCATAGATGGTTTGTGAACAGAATTAAAAAGAGTGATTCATTGCATTGACTTATAATGATATTGAGATCACAGCCGTTGAATTGCCGTTGAAACAAATACTCGCGTGTATATTGTTATCTGCGAATCACATTTTTGCGTCCCCATATATACCCCGAAAACTAGCAAAATATAACATCTGAAAAAGCAATCAGGTTAACGGTTGTCCATGTAATCAGCAACAACAGAACATTTATTGCAATCACGTCTCGAACATTTACAACAAAGTTTGTAAATCACCAAAAATGGTACAACCATTTTTGTTATAAACGCCCTGTGCGATCGTTTACGATAAAATACTCCTATTAGATTATTAATTCACAAAATACTGCGATCAATAAATAAATTGACAAATGAAATAAAACCAAAACTTAAAAACATTAAAGATCACATACATACGTGCTGCTATTGAAACTGTAAAAACCTTTGAATGGTCTTGGTTTTGAATACCTTGTTGTATCCTTGTATGTATGAAATGTTACATGTACTGACTTTCAAATATCTTACAGGCAATTGAAAGGTTCCAAATTGTTACTGTTCTTCAACAGTCTCCAAAATATGCCGTATGATGACCAGGTGAACACCATTAGACTATTTTCCACCTTAATGACAGGTATTATACCATGTTTTTTATGATTTCCTTTCATTTCGAAGTGTTATGTTCGTTACGTAAAACGTCTGTTGCTTTCGTGCAATCTTAGTAAAGAGTGATGGCCTTCTCTATGGTCCTGCGTTTTTTTAATCTCCTTACATAAGAATAGATCATTACTATAGCTGCAACAGTTTTTATGCCTTTCCATAAAAGCATAACTGTAGTCTTGTTGTAAACATGTATTAAAACAGAGAAATGTTGTCATTTTCACTCAGTTGAATGCATCAACATTGCCTCTACTTCTCACTAGCTTTTACTTACTAGCGCATTGCTTGGCAATACCTCATTTTGGGTTATAATTTTGAACGTTTGCCCAGGTGAGGAAAACAATGGTTCTGTCCCAAGGCCGGGATACCACAGGTTTTAAAAACAGGTCGTTATTATTCTCTGCTTAAAATTCAGTATTTTGGATAATGACAACAACTAGCTCGGCCGTTGTCACTATAATGTGACCGGGTCCAGGGTGCCTTCGGCATGGTTTTTAGTGAGATAGCACTATAAAATTGGCACCAGATCTGCGCTCACATAAGGAAGCAATACGTCAACATACCTTGACTCCGGCACACATACACAACACATGCGGAGGCACGTCCAACCAACGTTTCACTGAGACTATAAAGAATTACATTTAATTTAAACCACCCCAAAAACATTTCTCGTAACTATTTGCGTAACATAATATCTACAACTTACGGTAACAACTTCATACACTATGCTTTATGATATGCCGAAGGGTTTGCTTGAATATATGACTTTTTCTACTGTCTGATTGTCAGAAAAATGCTATGATAATCTATCGGGTGTTTTATTTTTTCAGACAAATGCCGACTTGTTTTCAGCGCCGATATCACACAAAACAGAGAATCTGTCTTAAAAGCATACAACGATGACGCCGGTAATTCGCTTTGTGTTTGTATTTAAAAAAATTGTCAGATAAAAAGAAATATAATATCTCATATTTAGTATTTAGTATTGAAGCATTTCATGTTCTAACAAGTTTTATCAAAATACAATGCAATGACCAGGGCTTTGGATAATGTTTATATATGAATGAAAATGTTATAAAAGTTATGCATTCAAAATGTTAAATATGGTTTTATTAAGTGTTGTAACAATACGCCACAAGTCTGTATTACAGTGTGTTTTATTAGTAAGGTCCGACAATAATCTCTAAACAAAAGCAAACAAAAAAGGATAACGAAAGAGTCAACAAAACCGTAATTTGATCTCGAAATCGATAAAACTAGGACGTATTATGGGGGAATTATTTACATAAAGACAATTAAAAAAATAAGATAAAAAATAATAAGACCAAGTGTTTCGGGATAGTAATCGAGTTTTGCTTCATCTACGTCATTCGCCTTGTTCTTTAGGTGAAGTCTAAGTTATGTCAGAGTAATGACAACAAAACAATGTACTCTGATGATTTTCAAAAAAAACATCGAACTTAATGTCACTAATATAATAGCATATTTCCCAATGAGATCATGGTGATGATCATGAGTCTTGTCCATAGTCAATAGATCAACCTGAATCTTTGAATACCCAATGTTGCAAATTTGTCCATAAGCAGTAGACATCTACGGGTGACATGATATCGGGAGCACGCACATGATTACCGAATCAACCACGACATGTAAACACCGTAGGTTTAGAAAGCTGAATGCTCCTAGGAAGAAAGCGAAAGATCACGTTCGGAAAATCGAAATGATCCTGCTTATTACAGTTTAGTAAATAATGAGCATTGAAAACATAACGTTTCTTACAATGGTCAGTTCTGACATTAGTCTCCAAAACAAATCGTTTCATTGGTCAGGCCTGATATCATTCTCTACTGCAGTTTGTTTCATTGTGCAGGTCTGGCAACGAAGTTACATGAGAACATTATAATGCGGCTGAACAGAGACGAAGGTAGTGAGATAGATCTTAGTATGTTCAAGCATGAAGTCGAGTTTATATCGGACACCAGACCGCACAAAACAAGCTACATTTCAGTCACCCTTCTGGCTAAGGAGTCTGTCCATTACCCAATACGTAAGTCGTGACGTTCATTAAGTAGTAGTATATCCCTTTTATACATAGGATTGACCTGACAGGTACTGAAAAATTACTTCCGTGTGTCCAAAAAGTGAAATATTTTACATATATATACAATCCAATGTCTTTAGATTGTGGAATTCATTGTATGAAAACAGTTTTACAGATGTAATATAAGCTATGAGAAAACTGCTAAAGAGTTAAATGGATATTCATTTACACCCATGTCTACTCTGCTCTTTAACAGCTGGACTTGGCATCGGTTTGAAGATGGATAAAGGAGAGCGGATCAGGTTACACGAAGGCGTTGAGGGCAGCTGTAAATACACAATGGAACAGCTACAAAACATTGTGGAGAAAGCTGGACTACGTGTGGAGGAAACCTGGACGGACGAACAGAAACATGCTGCTATATGTCGGTGTAAAATTGCATAAACAATATCGCCTTTTAACGACCTCGACGATTGAACAGGAACACACCTCTGCTGTTTGTTATCGACTATATACGAACTCTGCCTTCAAATACGAAGTACTTAATAAAGATTCAGTTAATCTTCATTCTGGCTTGTCAGTTTCAAAGAAATCATTTTCTACCAAAGAGATTGTGGCGAAGAGGTAGATGTTAGCATGCTAGGTTGTTTTCTACTTTATCCTTGCAAGTTAAGTTTTATTATAGCCACCAGGTTTCAGACGATGCCATACAACGTTCTGTATTTCACACGGCGAAAACAAAATGTTGAATGAATTCAGTCTAAAACATATTGTAAGTTATTTGCGGTTATTAACAAATAATTACAAATGTTAATCAAATAAGAAAACAAAACTTCGTTAGAAGTCAAAATAATGTGACACCATAATCTATTTTCATCGTTGTTTTAACGCCATTGCCAAAACGCTTCTGGCTTTCAAATAGTTCACTAGGCGTGTATTCCTGACAACTGTTAAAAACAAATATCATATAATTATGATTATAATTAGCACTTTTGAATAAGTAGCAAAATAAATATAAAGCACCTAAAATTGTGGCAGCATAACGAATTTTACTGTAAACTGTTTGTTTTTAATTTATTTGTTTTTTAAGAAAGGTAAACATATGTTAAGCTGCGATAAATTTACCATTTCTTTTTGCACTGTTATTCTTTATTTCGAATCTTTTACGGTCAAATACCGAAGTGTAACAAACAATAACTGGAACTCACACTGATAACACTTCTGTTCTCAATTAATAAGTTGTTATTAAAGAGTTCCGATTAAATGTAAGTATCCTACAACTTAGTGTTAATTGTCGGTTTTTTAATTGTGTGTGTGGTACATGCACACGTGTATCAATAACGTTATGTGAAACATATTGGATGGATTAAAATGCCTCATAGTCAGGAACAAATAATTTGCCTATTATTGTTTTGTCGGTAGTCATCCGCCGCTAGTTCACCCGTTGTAAGTATAATGTGACAGGTCGGAATGCTGTGCTGGATGCTTTCGGCATGGTAATTCAGTGAGGTAGCACTATAAAGTCTGCATCAGATCCACGTTAAAACGAGGAGGCATATACACCAACAAACCCTGCCTCTGGCACATTTTCTTTAAAGTGCATACATGTCGCAGTGTTTAAATTTTCGCATGTCATACCTGGAACTTATTCGCGGGGTCTTAAATTTGCGTTTAATTGTGTTGAAAAACAAAATTTCGGAATAAAATATAGAAAACAAAAACATATAAAATTAAAGTTAAAGTTAGCTTCCAATACAGGAGTCGATAGAGCTCCTCTACATTGGACAGAAAAAAACTATTCTGTTCTTTAAAGTATTGATATTTGGAGCGGATAAAACATACTCCGGAGGATTGTTGCAAGTTTTGACTATACAAAATGTGAAAAACTTTCTCCTCAGGGATGTTGTTGACTGATATGGGAATATATTTTTCGAGTTTACTTTTGTACTATTTCTGACTGATTCCTCACTCCAAAGCTCCAAATTCTGTTTACAATCGTGTACATTTCGATCATATCCGCTCGATGTCTTCTGTATGCTAGTGTTGGTAGGATCAATTTTCGTAATCTTTCTAGATAATTGATGCCCTTCAGCCCCGAAAGATATTTCGTCATACGCTCTCCAGTTTGTCTACATATTTGAATTTGTACGGTGACCATACTGCTCTTCTGCGTATTCCAACTTTTTCCTCACAAGAATTCGAAGAGTGGCACGAATTTAGTGTAGTCTAAAAATTAGAATGATCTCCTAATAATGGCAAGCATCGAGTTTGCCTTTTTAACCCTTTCGCTTATGTGATCTTCAAAGCTTAATGATTTGTCAATGACAAATCCAATGTCATTTTCTTAACCGATGTTTCCAGAAATACCCTTGCATGTTGTATGATATCTTTGATTCCTTGGTTCGTCGAATATGCAGATATTTTTATTTTCTTCGATGCATCTTAATAACACTGTAGCCATTCAGAACTCCATTTTCTTATTACATCCAAATTCTTCTGTAGCGAGTCATTATCCAAGGTTTGGTGATTATCTTCAAGATTGTTTTTCTTCAATGTCCTTCAAAGTTTTTAAATATGACCAAGTATCATCTCAACTTTAAGAGTTTGGTAAAAGTTCATTCCAAACTAGTTCTTGAATGTTCTTATTTACCTCATCAAAGTTCCCCTTCTTGTTACAGTTTTTATCACGTTTCTAAATTCATCACTGGTGCTGCATTCTTTCTCAAATAGAAACACGTGTGATCACTTTCCCTAACGGGCTTTGATATTCAATATTTGATGCAAGACTTTCGTCGTTTGTGAAGATACGATCCAAAACATCCTGTGTATATTTACGTGTTGATATAGATAGTTGTCTTGAATGTTTTGTACTCATTTATAGTCCTGTGTTTCAGTCTCCTTTGGTTTATATCTGTGAAATTGAAATCTATGATAACTAAACTCTTGTAAACTTCCGAAGTTGGTAGTTGTTTTCCGTACTGCCGCTATCAGATCTGTAGATAAGCCCTTCTAAATGTGCGTTTTGTTCTTGCAGTCATATTTCTACAAATATATTTTCTAGAAAGACATTCCATTTCCATTTCGTCCCTGCAGGTAGGGGGTAAAAATTGTACCCGATGCCCCCATCGTTTGATCGTAAGAGGCGACTAAATTTGGGATCTAATCTTTTCTCTTCATTCTAAATAACTTTCTTCTTCCTAATGTCTCCCTTGACAATGCCTCACTTTTGGCCTTCAGTTGAGCGTTTTGTCCCATGGCTGAATGCTTAGCAATTTAGGAGTGGAAAGACTTGTTCGAACGTTATCAGTATAATGTGACCGGGTTGGGTGTCCTGCTGGGTATCTTCGGCAGTATGTTTCAGTGAGGTAGCACTATAAAGTCGGCATCAGTTCCGCGCTATCACAAGGAGACAAACACGAACATATCACAGCCTCCCAAAACACACACGCATACACTACACGCATGCATCTTGCGCCCGGGAAGGCCGTCCATAAATGACCATAGCTGTTGATAGGACGTTAAACAATACTAAACTAGACAAAACCAAGCCATTAGAAATAAAGATGAGGAGATTTGTATAAATGTTGTTTCACAAACCACGTTTAAACATGTATTTAAACTGAAATTAAATTCATCTATGAACAAAACGAGAACCATAGGCTTAAAGGTCACCGGAGTTAAATAAACTTATTATTGTGATTAAACAAAAAAATAATAAGTTCATTACCAAATATGTATGTTTGACTGTGGATCTTCAAAATTAAGTTGGGAGTGACCGGCATTAATATATAGCTAGTACATGTAATTATCAGTAAAAATATTATCTGAGTGACTCAGGGGACCAATAATTATAGAAATATATCTTACCAAGTATTCAATTGTGATTTGAGTTTCCCTTTCAAAGTCGACACACTTAATTGAGAAGGTCTTAGTGTTAAGGATTTTATTGGATAGAAACCCGGGGAAGACAGGTGACCCGGTGTTATGATATTCAAAACTTTAAAAACGCATTTTAGGACTTTCAAATTTGGCTGTATATGGATTATCTGTTCATTGAAGCAAATGTATTTTCGAAGAAATGATGATGATGATGATTTGATGATGATGATGATGGTGATGATTTGGGTGAGTCGGTGGATGAGTGATGAGGTAGTACGCACTGTAGTGATCAATTTCGGATAATAATGTAATAATGATGATGATAGTGAGGGTTGGTGGTTGAGCGGTGAGGTAGTTGGTACTGTCGTGATGATGCTGATGATGATGATGATGATGGTTGGTCCGTGAGAGTGGGTGGATGGATTTTGAGATAGTAGCTACTGTCGTTATACATTTTTAAAGTTGTGCATGTATTTGAACGCATTTTAACTAATCTGTAAAATATTTTATGTAATGATAGTGTAACACCTTGAAGCTACATAACATATCATTTATGCATCTTCTGACTACATGTAAAACATTTGATCACTAAATTTTACATATATACTTGTATGATAATCTGGAGGATAATCCTTGAAATAAAAAATACAAAAAAAATCCAGCGCCTATTACCATAACTGAACATTCATAAGCTAACCATATGTATCGCTTGATTTTGTTTAACGTTCTATTAACAGCCACGGTCAGCATTCATACGGACGACGTGTGTAAGTTATAATTTAGACCATAACGTATTTTCAACATTAAAATCGAAATTTATTTCCTCACGTATTTATTAGTAATCTCATCAATTGACAAATGCATGACCTGTATACCGGGAACCTGTCGCCGCAGTTTAACTTTCGACCCTTTCGCCTTCCGATTTTAGGGCGAATTTAACAGGACGGCAAAAGTTTAAAAAGAAAATAAGTATACGACGGAATATGTTTTGTCACTATTTCCTTTACATTGAGGCTTAACTCAGGTACCGTATGTGATGCAATTGGTGTCCCGTGTATCCGGCGGTGTAGGGCGAATTTACCACTGGGCGAATAAGGACTCTGCCGGTGAAGGGCGAAAGTTTCCCGGTATACTGTATACAAATAGAATAGAATTAATTGAAAAAAAAAGTATATATGATTTGGCGAATATAGCACATCAGGTTATTTCAGAGGCAATATTTTTGGGAATTTTCGAGTGACTGACTGAATAACTTAACAGCCAATCAACATAGAATGGTCATACGACCAATGTATGGTACATGGAACATGTTAAAGGAAATTATATCAAACGAACTAAAAGTAAAAGACAACAATCAACTTGCAATCAACCCCCGCATATACGCTATAAACACTCTAACATACCTTTTATGTAAATATATGAGAAATAATTGAAACAGTTTATACAGCGACGAAGGGTCTCATAGACTCTCCAACATCTACCACATCTATGACCAATCTGATCTGATGAAGTTACAAGGTGTTATGACCAATCTGATCTGATGAAGTTACAAGGTGTTAACCGTACTACAAGGACCCCCCCCCCCANTTATTCCTTGTCTTCTATTAAAAAACATTGAAGAAATCAAGAATAAACTGTTGTATTCCACTTCATGTGTATCGTACAAGACGACTTATCATTAGTCCTCTGTAGAATATGAGGGTTTCTTCCGTGTTTACTACGAAGAGGGAACGGAAGACACAAAAGTTGATCTGTTGCCCCCATTGCAACTCTTGGTTCAAGTATATTGGAATAGGGGACAAGAGTTGGGGTATTTACTTTAGGTATGTCTAACAGATAAAATAACAAAAAAATAAGATAAAGGTAAAAACATATTTATAATTCTAACAAAGGGCATTCACGGTAATATTTGTTGTCATTGTAACTGTAATGGAACTTTTTTTAATTAACTATCCTTATATTTCTGTGGTAACAGTAAAATGGCACACAGCCTGAAAGAAATGTTAGTGACAGGGTTGACGTCTAGTCCTAAATACATTCCCCACTGGTATATCTACGACGATGTTGGGTCGATGATCCAGTACAAAACTGTCACAGAACCTCCGGACTACTATTTAACCAGGAGTGAGAGGTCACTTCTGGAGCAGAATGTACAGGTATGTGATTTATAAATTTATTGCCTTCCACACATTTCTGGAACATTTGATATCTACAGGATTTCATTAAACATTTCAGAAACATTTAACAACAATAGAAAATGTCCTTTCCAGTATCTGTCTGTATTCAAACGAAACAAAACAAATATATTAACCTTCGGGACACCATAAGAAAATGATAAACACAAAATGTATATTGAAGAATCAGAGTAAAAAAGGGAACTTTTTCAGCTCTGCGTTTCCGAAACCACGTTTTGCACGCGTCCACATGTTTCATTCACACAACGATCTAAAACAGAGTTGTGATATATATATATGATGTACAAAGCATGGGGAAACGCTTTGAACAGGTCCCGTGACTACTTGTACTTAGTACATACAGAAAATACGCCTCTATAATAGAATAGAATATAGCGTTAACACTATGCGCGCTATATATTATTTTTACCAATTGTAACCGTTTGATTTCTTTTGATGTGTGTTAAGTCTATTAAGTTCTCTCTTTTTACGCTTTAAACCCAAAGTTACTTTCTCGTTTCAATTGGCGGTTAAGTCTGAAATAAAAAGAACTATACTGCTGGTACACATATGGTACTTTTAGAGGAATTCATGCTTTTTACTAAAAAAAAAAAAAAGAACGATAGAATAGATGGAAACTTTTCATTGTAAAGATGTAGTAAAATCGGACCAAGTTTTGATTGTTTAGTAAACAAGTTTACATATATTTCATAACTCTTCTTTAATATCTGATTTTAACATTTGCATATTGATATGGTATTTGTTTATGTACCGATCTATGCAACATTGCTTTCCTAGAACGTCATACAAGAGACATATAAACAGAAAGTGTGTTTCGTCTTTGTATCTTTACCCTTTTTTCAGACAATATTGACAGATTCTCTCCTCTCTTTTATTATAAGTTCTCTCCCTTTCTCTATAAGATGGTCATGACTGCATAGACGTATTCTACTAAAACCATCCCGCCATTGAAAACTTGTCTGTTTGGCGTAACCCGACCGAAGACCTTAGGTCTACTTAAGTAGTTAGGACAAAACAGTTTGTATATCTGACAAAGGAAATACAATAACTTTATCAAATTTTATCAACAGTCTTGAGCAAAGCGTCCATTATATTTCTCCACCATGACACAGTCACATCAGCATTTTAAATAAAACAGCCACAAAAAATGGGGGTCCGTGTGTTTTTTTGTCCAATTACTATTTGTGTTTATTTTTTCACATTTCTTGGGTGAAAAATCGAAAATAAATATGAAAATATAAATACCAGTCAGGTATATTATCCAACTTTGTTGCATTTTTTTTTTCATAATATTGAACATGATAAAGTCATTCATCAAACAATTGCTTCAATACAAAATGGCTCCCAATGACGATTTAAGTGATCAATCTAGTGTCAAAAAGGTGAAATGTTGGCCTTTCCCAAAGCGCAAGAAATACACATTCAAAACGCCAGCCAAATTGGTCATTTATTTTTTAAATGTTTGTAAAAAAAAGTTCTACAAATAACAGTTATCTAGTATTTTGACACATTTTTAAAATGCATGTTTGCTATCAAAAGTTCTCGCATTACTTTTTAAGTATTACAAAAGTCTGTTACACGAGATTAAAACGAGATTTGAACGTGATTGAAACCTCAGAAGAGTACATACTTAAGCACCAGTGGTTGTGATAAGTAGAAAAATTGACTTTTCGTTATATTCATACATACACAGTTATGTTTTCTAAATCAAATATAGTAAGTAATTGTTGTTGATATATTATTGCATTGTTTTGAAGGATATTATTCCATGGAATAAATACGATCTGACCTTGGTTGACCTCGGAAGCGGAAATTGTTCTAAAACGAGACTTGTAATAGACGAACTGCTGAAAAGACAGAAAACACTAACGTTTTATCCAGTGGACATTTCTAAAGGTATGTTGAAAAGGGAAATTTATGATTCCTGGATACGATTGTGATGAATAATATTTTGATACGTATGTTTCATATGTTTTCCTTCATACTATCTTTAAGAGTTTTTGATGAGGGCAGTAAAGTCCTTGTCAGGGGAATACGGCGACTCACTCGTACTTCAACCCATAGCTGCTGACTACGCACAGGGAATACAGCAATTGAAGTAAGTTCTGAAACATTTTTAACGATTTAGCATATATACGGTTAATGTCCAAATTTAATTATGTAAAGAATCTATACAGTATAAATTATTGAGAGAACCATGACCGTGTATGTTTCAATATTTTTAGCTCACCTACCCGAAGGGCAAGTGAGCTTATGCCGTGGTGCGGCGTCCGTCGTCCGTCTGACGTCAACTTTTTACTTTAAACAACTTCTCAGTAATCAAAAGGCATAAGGTGGTGATATTTGCCGAGTAACATGCTGGGGTGAAGGGCTGCCAAGTTTGTTAAAATAAATGACCTTCACCTATTTTCAAGGTCACAGGGGGCAATCATCTGTGTGCAGTAGGTCTATTAGGTATATATACACAACTTATAAATAACCTAGTGGTGAAGGGTGATGATATTTGGCCAGAAGCATGCTGGGATGGAAGGCTATCAAGTCTGTTCAACTGAACTCTTTCCGTATGTCATCCTGGTCCCCGTTGTCGTGTACAGAAGACACACTAATAGGCCGTCTCATCCTCGTTGTCGTGTACACACGACAACAGACTTTGGTGTAACTTGTGTTATGTTTAGCTGGATATCGCACACGACAATCGCGTAATACAATTAGTTGTCGCTAAAATCAGCACCCATCAGTTGGGAAGAAATAGTTTTATAGGTGCAGAGCACACAATTTATATTGTGTGACCTATTGTTTTCGAATTTGCCGCATGTTTGCGTTTGGTGATTCAAATATAAACAATATGGCGGCAACTAAATTCGATATGAACACTCATAAATTCATCACTAAATATTTAGACTTATGGAAGTAAATATGAATATTTTAATATGAGTCTTAATGAGATCTACTAGTAATTAGAAAAACAAACTAACGACTTCGTATTCGTAAACAATAATCAATCCCTGTTTGGTGCCGACCAGATGTCGATTTCTCAGTTATAATTAGCTGCCAGTTAGTCATCACGGTTACCTGTTTAATTCCTGCAGCAATTGCACCTCGTCTTTAATGAACATTGATAATCTGCCATTTTGTTATTTGCGCGGGGGCGAGCCTAGTAAGGACATCCGGTTCGGAATCCGGACCGGATTTGCGGTACGGAAAGGGTTAATGATCTTGTTCGACTTTCGAGGTCACAGGGGTCATATGTTTGAGTCTTTGAATACATTCTTTTGAATCAAACAAAGATATATTGCCTCTAGCTATATTTAAGTCCACTTTTAAGATTACAAGTGTGAGATGTATTAAAAGAACATAAATTCTTGTTCCGCAAACTTCAGTTTTCCTGCCATCATCTGGTTATATATTTCAGTTGAAGAAAAGATTCTTCCTGTGTTTATGGTTATTTGTTGAACGTTATGTAAATAAAATTTCAACTTTATAGATACGTAAATTGAACATAAATGATATGTGATGAAACACTTCGTTTGATTGGGACGCTTGTCTTTTATAAATATCAATCTGTGGGATACATTTCTAGCTACTCTTCAACCGCCCAACTAGAGCAGGCATCAGGTCAGACAGGAGGCTAATTTCCATATGGGTAGGATTTTTCTTTCATGTCAATTATACATATATATGTATATGTTGTTATATGTCTAATCTGTTACAGAGGTAAAGAAGGGGTTAAGGTCATTCTGTGGTTAAGTGCCATTCTCAATCTACCGTACGATGACCAGGTGAATACTCTTAGGCTGATATCTACCATATTGACAGGTACATCTTTAAATTTAACTTAAAAAATCCATGTCGACTGACAAGCAATTGAGTTTATGTGTTTGATTATTTTTATCACATACAAACTAACTGACCCATTATACTATGTCATACGGCCATGTCGTAAATGTGGAAATACACACGTATCAAATGAATTTTTAAATGTTAACTTTGTCATTATTATTTTCAGTGCATTTCAAATAATTGTTATCAAAAAATGATCTGAAATTACTTTGTATGTGCGGAACGACAATACTATGATTGGAGTGCTTTGGTTTAGACCTATATAGAGTCAGCTGAAAACACATTTTGTATTTGAGTTTTTGTTTTCAAATAATGAATTTCATATGCTAACTAGAATCTTACATTCGTGTCGATGTCATATTGCATTTATCAAACTCGTTCAATAATATGTTATTATACTCGCCTTAAGTTTCGTGTCATATCAAATTATTAAACTCAAATTCAATATGACATGGCTACATTTTGCATGAGGAAGACCAACCCTGCTGTCATGCATGTGATCAGCCATTTACAGTCAAACACTTTATGATTGAATGCGGTGATTTCAAACAAATATGCGACAGATTTTATAATGTAGCCTCTATGAAACGTTTATTCGATACAGTTTCTACGCAATCAATATATGAGTATATACATTCAATCAATCTCTATAATAGGATATGATATATTCTATAAACAATTTGTTTGTTATTGATATATTTTGACATCTTTACACATTTAAACCTTTTGTTTCTTGTTTTTATGTATTACGTTTTTTGTGAATGTCTATTCTTACACTTGTTTGGCCCTAAATGACTCAAATTGGCGATGGACCGTAAACAGTACAAAACAAACAAACAAACAATATGACATAGACACTCATGTAAGATCCTCTATATCTGTATATTTTTTGTCTTCAGAGTATTCAGTATTACCCCTAACATGGCAGACTTTGAGAGCATATATAGTTTTCTCTTTCAAGCACGGTTTATCATTTAGTAAAATAATGTTCACCTGAGACAAAAAAAACTGCTTGAATTTGAACTTTAATACAGCAAATCGAGAACAACAGATGTGAAAAACCGTGGTTTGTTTGCATGTATATCACAATACTAACGATTTAGTCCACAGTAAAAATATCTTCGATTATGATAATGGAATATGATATTAATTGAAGAATGTGTTTCAATTCTAAATTTCTTTTGATTCCGAATTGTCGTAATCAAACAAGATAAGTCTTATATCAAGTGCATTCTGCAATTCTAAGTTAAGTAATTTGGTATTGTGAACTTACTATTTCCCTTTGCAAAACACTTTATTCAGAAAAGTCCAGATACCTTTGAATATATTAATGTTTTTTCAGACAAATGTAGACTCATATTCAGTGCTGACGTCACACAAGACAGGGAGACTATCATTAAGGCCTACAATGATGATGCAGGTAACTTATTGTAATATTACCTAAATGAATATCGGATATTTCAAGTAAATACCAACACAGCATAAACTAATTTTGATCAATAGCGATCATCGAATGTTTGGTTTTGTTTAATCAGTTTTTTAACGTTTCACGTCATATTAACAGCTCAGGTCATTTAATGACGTGCCGTAATCTATTTGTGTTCACGGAAGCTTGGTATAGTTTCGAATAATGCATAAGCTACCAATATTTCGATGTTTACTTCGAACGTTTTTACGCTGCTTAATATCAAATATGTAATGAAATTACTTCAGTTTTTAATACCCGTAACTTTGCGTAACATAATGACAAACAAATTCGTGGAATTTATATCTCCCGCTTGCATGACATATTGTAGGTAAACATTATTGAGGCAAGGTTTTAACATGTGAGTATCGTGCTGTTGAAACATAATGTATAGCTTGAAACTCGAAGAAAAAAAAGCTTTATTCATAAGCTAGACTTTTTATTGAACATGTAGGTATTACGCTGTTAATGTATCGTTTAATCTATCAGAATTTACTAACCTCGTTAATTATCCGCAAATATGCACAAATCACATCGATTGGCAAACTGAGCATGAGTCGGATGTGCATACGGAATTTGGTTGAAATAGCTACAGCAATTATCACACGAGAACCAACGAGTGCCCAAGATGGATGGAAGACGGAGGAACACAATCATTGTTATCAAGTTTGAAGGAATTAAGCTAATATTTGCTAGCGTTATTAAGCGGAAACTGCAGATAATGACGTTTTTCGTTAACCAAGGGGCCATAACTCCGCCAAATGAAGTCCGATTAAAGTGGTTGTCAAATTTGGTCGAGCCCTAAAGGCATTTAAACCTGGTACCAAGTGTGAAGAAAATCGGTTATCATTTGTTGCAGTATTGCACGGAAACGGCAGTTAATGACGTTTTACGTTATTCAAGTGGCCATAACTCCGCTAAATAAAGTCCCCTGAAAGTGGTCATCGAACTTGGCCGAGCCCTTAAGGCATTTAACCCTGTTACTAAGTTTGAAGGAAATCAGTTAACATTTGTTGCAGTTATTGCATGGAAACGAAGCGTGACAGACAGACAGACAGACAGACAGACGGACAAACCCAAATTAATATCCCATGTATCGGTAAAAGCGGGGGATACAAAAATACATAACAATAATTTACGTTGCATTGCGGAATATTTTGGCAGAATATTTCAGTTTTGATTTCAGGTCTTTATTTTACTTTGAATGTATAAAATATACATTTAAGGGCTTAGTCTCGCTGTAACGAAGTTCATGAGATGATGAATGGAGTCCCTAGACAAACTCAACTACTGTTGACAGATAATCAGCATTGATATATGCAAGTGTGTATGCTTTAATCTTCAGGGTTAATACGAGCTTTCAATCAACATGCAATTGAACGGTTAAATAAAGAGGAAAGAAGTGATATCGACCTTACCAAGTTCACGTATGAGCTAGATTTCATATCTGACAACGATCCCCAGTACATGAGTTACACCAGGGTCTACATAGAGGCCAAAGAAGCCATCCGGTACCCGATACGTAAGTTGTAATTGTTGTGATGGGGAACGTAACAGAGGCTTAGCGCGTGTTAACCCTATCGTAACGCCGGTTCTTATGTGTATACTATCTCAGAATAACAGGAACCATGGTAGGGCAAACTTACGTGCCAGTGACAAAAGGACACAAATAAACTGAAGGAAATAGTTTATCTATTTAACAAAAGAAGAAAAATAACACTAGAAAATGTTATCAAGGGACTGTTACGGAAATCTATAAAAGAGCCAACATAACCATAACTCGACCTCAAAAACGATAAAACTAGGGCAAATTGAAACAAAGGAAATGTTTACAAAGATACCTTTGAATAAGTGCAAGGAGAACAAAACCAGTTGTTCCGAAAGGGTAAGCGGCTTCTGCTTCATCGAAGACGCCCGCCATGTCAATCTAAATCGAATCCAAGTAATGTCACGTCCTCGCACACAAACGCGGGAAGTGACGACAAAACCACAAGGCACTCTGACCATCATATTCAAAAATATCGATTTTCATATCACACAACGAAATAGCATATTTCCTGCGAGGTTCCTTGAGGCGACTATACACTTTTCCATAGTCTTCATGTACGGCAGAACCAGTACAGTGACAAATTTTACTATTTAAATATCTTATATAAAGGGTTTAAGTATATAAGCATTGTAAAGACGTGTCGTTGAACTTCATGTTATAACAAAAAAATATTCTTATTTTACAGCTGGACTTGGCATTCACCTGCAGATGGATAAGGGAGAGCGACTTTACTTTCACAAAGGCGATGGATTCAGCTGTAAATACACAATGGAGCAGCTACGAAACACTGTCGAGAAAGCTGGACTCCGCCTGGGGGGTACTTGGATAGATGAAAAGCAGCACGTCGTTTTCTGTCAGGTTGTGAAGGTATAAAGGACTAACAAAAACATAAGGATGTCTGACGCTCACTACATTTGCGGTATCCCAACGATACACGATGTTCGGTGTGCGCACGGTGTGTGCACGATGTGCGAACGAAGGAAATCTGGACGATTTTGACTTGTGCATATTTGTACGGACGATGGACGAACGTTGTGCGATGACAACCGTGGTTGATGTAAATTAAGAAATGGTTTAACAATATATACGGTTTCTTGTTTGAATATATTAACTTGATTTTATTAAGTATGATACGCTATTCTGGCTACATATATAAGCTGATCTTTCTATCTATTTTTCGTAAATGTAACAATGGTGTTTTGTGATTTTTAAACGACTCAAATCGACACATGTAAGATCAGACACATCTGTACACGGTCTCATAAACAGGTAAACATAACGACTTTGTACCTGTACAAGGACCGTAGTTGGTCCCACCCGGGGTACTTGCGTAACTCGCCTACATGTGAAAAACCAAATGAAGAGATCAAACGAATGCAAATAACAAATACTTAACCCTCCAGTTTTGTTTTTCATAATTGTCATATGGTATCACATATCAGCTTTCTTTGTCAGGCACAGGCCAGGTAAAACTCCGGTCACTCATCAGATAGTTATTTACCTGTTCTGTTCCCTGAGAGCAAACCCCATTCGTGACAGTCCAACGGTCACTGTAATACTGTGTAACACGCATTGTAAAATTGAACATAATCCTTATTGATATGATGAGAAACATATAAACAGTGTTCCTTATTCCGTTCGAGGTTTAAGCAATTTTTCATAATATTGATCAACCGTTTGTATGAAATCACACAGTTGTGCGCACCGTGTTGACAGTGTGTGCACGATTTCTGCACGATGTATGGATGCTATTTTTAGTACTGTAGTTGGGCTATCATATATACTAGTAATTATTTAGCAGAGATATATTATACAGCGGCAATTATTCATATGATAAAGAGTATATATCATATATAGCGTTAATTTATTATACCGCGGGTTAATTCCTACAGGATCTGAAAATTTAAGTTCATAACCAGGATCCATCATGGACTACTTGTACCAAAATGGGGAAGCAAAAAGATCTGTGTTTCCGTAAAATAGCAAACAATGGCGGCTACGTTTTGGAACATTCGACTGTGTCACTGCAAGAATAGTGTGTCAATGCCTGTATACATCGGCCATATTAAATTGGGGGAAATGTTTTTCACTCTGTTTCCGAAGTATAATAATATATCGATGTGATTCACTGGTTCAGTATTAGTTTAGGTAGTTGTTATAACCTGCTTAAGGCTCAGCATTGATGGTAATGGCAACAGCTGGTTCACCCGTCATCAGTATAGCGACCAAGCGGAATGCTGTGTTGGGTACAATTGGAATGGTATTTCAGTGAGAAAGCACTATAATGTCGACATCAGACCCGTGCTTTGACAATGACGCAGTTACTTCAACATACCCTGTCTCAAACACACATACACACACGCACGCATACACAACACACATGGAGGCACGTCCTTAAATGACCTTAGTTGTCGACGTTTAACAAAATAAAACAAACCATGTACTGGCCGTAGGTCAGTATTTTTTTCTGTGGGAACTCCGGCCTCACTCCACCACCAAAACCTGACACGTCCTTAAATGATCATAGCTGTTAATAGGACGCAAAACACAAACAAACCAAACCGACAGTTTCTCGTTCGTAAAGTAATAAAACAGTTTGTGGGATGTAAATATTAAAATGAACCTTAGATTTGACATCGTATACTGTATCACTTACGTAGTTGACAACAAATATTTTTGTTGTTTTATGGAACATTGATCCTTAAATAGTGTATTCAGCTGACAAACTGTATATAACTGTGATATATTACGGAGTATTTACATTTTTACTTCAGATGAAATCAATAAACCTATCAATCTCTATTCAGAGTTGTCGTTCCTTACACTTACCAACACCTCTGTCAGCATTATAATTAGTCTCTGATCATGTATATATATCTTCTGTCTCATGTGACACTGGATGCGCGTGGATGATGAACGCCACACAAACATCTTCTTAAATTTAGTTTTATTTTTATTTTGTATCCGCGCGAGCTTTCCTTGTTAAAGAAGAAGGACGGCGATGTTTTAGAAGCCAGTTCAGCATGATTCTGTTGTATTATGATTTAAAAATGGTATTTTCTCCGACAACTGCGTATGTAAAACTGGAATATTTATGCTAGTTGAATATCTGATGGATTAAAATCAGCCGTACATTAGAACAACCATCTTATAACTTTGTCTTAATGGGTTTTTTTATTTCATGTATGATGTTTTCTATTGATTTTGAATCTTAATTTACTTTGTAGTTGACAGTGTTGTTTATTATTGGCTTTGAGATAGTATCTGAGTCGATATCAACTTTATTGATATTCATAAAAATTAATATATTATAATGTAAATGAAAGTAATACATGTACAACAGCTGTTTTCATTACATGTCATTGTACTTTGGAACACAGAGAATAGAAATGGTTAATTAAAACGCATTTACATGAGAGATTATGGTTGGATATTTCTATATTATACTTAAGTTCTATGTGTTGTGTCTATTTATCGACATATATAAACATGTGATTTGCTCGTCCTGTAGAATTCGAAAAATAACAGTGCTGATTCAATATGTAAGTCTCGAGGTGTTCTAAGTATACTGCTGTCGCATTTGAAAGAAACTAATAGACCCGTCCGGTTTCGAAAACGTAAGTAACCTTTTAATTATATGTACTGATATTTGATCTAAAAGAAAGGAAAAAACCTGGTCTAATTTTGCATTGCTTCAATATATACAATTGAATGCCTGGGGCTGATAAGGCAATTCGGTTAGAATTTGCCCTCGATTGTTAGATTTAGTATTCCAATGTTTCATATGAGAAAGGCTTATTCGTCTATTCAGTGTAATATGCGTAGGTTAAATACTAACTCTGCAACTGAGGTGGGTTACTTGTAGCTAGCGGAGCTTTTTAGTGACAAATACGTACGTAGTTCTCAGTACAATAACGTAGATGTCAAATCCGATACACTCACGGGTTTGCACTATATGAAAAAAAATGATGTTGTATAATGTAAAGAAGATCTTTAATTGGTGAAAGTGCACTCCTACACAATATAAACAAAAAATATGCAGAAAACACTACAATATCAAAAGTAGAACCTTCCAAATAGATACTTTTCGAAAATGCTTTTAAGAACGTGCTGCCATTTTTTTTTAAATTATTTAATGATTGATTTTAATACAACTATCCGACCAAGAGGTGTTAAAATTCTGCGTGACCACTGGTTTATACTTTTATTAACATTCTTAAGAACTGTGGTAGATTAACTGAAAAATAAACCCTAGCATATTACATTTTGTTTCTCCCCATTTCAGTTTCCATCTATGATGGTAAACGTCTGTACTGAATTTCTTGCTGCCAATCCAAATCACCTTGGTTTTATCATTATTTACTTTTAGTTCCGATATTTTACCAAAGCAATCTAAAACATTCAGTGCTTCGTTGAATGAGTTTCTAGATCCATCTAAAATTATTGAGGTATCATCTGCAAACTGTGAGAGCTTATGATCTTTCTGTTGGATTGTAATGCCCTTGATATTTTTTATTGTTTTTTATAAGACTAGCCAATATTTCAACTACAAGTAAAAATAGATATGGGGTAACAGGATCCCCTTGTCGACAACCCCTTTGTTTATCAAAAGAAATTGACAGTATACAATTTTGGTCTATTGCAGAGTATGTATTTTTGTATAATGTTTTTATCCATTTTTTAATGCTTTCACCAAAATTAAAAAAATTAAACTACTTTGTATAAAAAAATGAAAAAATAAATCAAAGGCTTTTTCGAAATCTATAAATATTAAAAGTCCTGGTATGTTGTTTATTTCAGTAAAATTCATAATGTCGTAAATAAGTCTGGTGTTTTCCCCAATTTATCTTCCACTTTAAAAACCAGTTTGTGTGTCTGAAATAATAAAATCAAGAACAGTTTTTAGTGTGTTGGCTATACAAGCTGAAGCAAGTTTTTATATAACATTTAATAAAGTAATCGGCCTCCAATTTTTAATAAAATATCTAACTTTATCTCCTTAGGGAATACAGTTGATAATACCCTGTTTTTGTGTAATGGATAGCTCCCTCTTATTATAACCAAAATTCAATGCTCTGATTATAACATATTTTAAATTATTCAAAAAAAAAAAGAATTCACTAGTAAAACCATCAGAACCGGGTGATTTACAGTTTTTCATATTTTTTAATGGAAAGAGTAATTCTGTTTAAGATAATTCGCCTTCTAAATTTACACGTTAATTGTCTGTTAATTTTACATATTCTAAACCATCTTAAAGACTGTTAAATTAACATCTTCAATATTATCTGAATGGTCAGCATATAATTGTTTGAAAAAGTTTTACAAACAATTATATGAAATATACAATTTCATCTTGACTAGTTATGATTTCCCCATTTTCATTTTCAACTTTAACAATATTTCTATTAACATAATTGTGTGTTTCCAAGTTGCAAAAATCTTTTGATGGTTTTTTGCCCCTTCTTCCAGCCAAGTTACTTTTGAGCTTACCATATGCCCTTTCATTTTTATTTTTCTTATATTCTCTAGCTCGTTTATTTTCTGTTCGTATTCATCTAAATTAGTAGCCCATGTATTATTTTCTTCTAATATTCCTAGATCAGATATTAGTACTTTTTCCCTTTTGTCCTGTTCTTTTTTTATAAATGATGAATACGATATAGTTGTTCCCCGGATTTCCATTAATAATGTTTCTAAAAAAAGTTGTGCATCTATACATAATATAAGTTCTTCATCAGTTATATTAGAAATATCATTATCGTAAATTGGTGATGAATATTGCTGTTTGATCTTATATATGGTATTTTTAATATTTTGCACATATTTTTGATCATATAAAAGACTGTTATTAAATTTCCATAGGCCCCTCCCTTTCACAAAGTTATTTAATTTAATTTCTAGTGATATTATAGAATGGTCTGATCTGTAACCAACAAAAATATTAACCTTCTCAATATAGTTTAAAATATTTTCTGAGGTGAGGAAGAAGTCCAATCTAGCTTGTTTATAGGGTTTTTCCTCCGCCATGTATATCTGTTATAAGTAGGATGAAAAATTATAAATGGGTCAATTAAATTTGTTTCCTCAATCAGTTTAAGAAGTCCTGTACGGGGATTTGGGTTGTTTATATTTACATCATTGTTTGTGTCTTTTTCCTGATCTAAAACCAAGTCACCACAAACTATGCAACAAGGATTGCTAAAATTAATAATCTGCTTATATATTTTTTCATAAAAATCTGGATCATCTTTATTGGGACCATATAAATTAATTAATGAAATTCTAACCTTTTCAATGCTTATATCAAGGGCTATTACATTTCATTCTGTGTCTGTCCATTTACTGTGGATTTCAAATTCAAAATTATTATTAAAAAATATGCAACTCCCCTTGAATTGTTTCTGTAAGAGCTAAAAAAAAGCATGTATATCCCCATTGTAATGCTATTCCCCTCTCCTGTTCTTTTGTAAAATGTGTGCCTTGAAGACATATAATATTATAATCTTTATAGTACTTATTTAAATAATTAAATATATCATTTCTTTTCTTCTTCCGCCCTAAGTCTCTACAGTTTGCAGATGATATCGTAATGTTATTTGACATTACCATAAACAATATCTACTATTATTGGTTCTCTCAGAAGTTGAGTAGATTTCAGTTGAAAAAACAAGTTTAATAAAAAATGAAATGCAATTAAAAATTGGGTAGTTAAACTGCAGATCTCGGGTACAATACATACACATTCACTTCCATTTCTATCAGCTAGACACATATATATCACATACTCTATACATATTCTTACACTAGACACTGATGATAAACAAACAAATAGAATTAGCATCAATACGTTAATACTATACATGAACAAAGGCAAGGTAATTGACTGTACATTTCCGCAAGACTATCTATCTCACAACTCATTTGTCACATGCCTGATTTATCTGCCAAATATCTTCATATAGACCATTTGCTACTCATTTAAGAATATTTAAATCCATTGGATATTGGAACGTTATAATTCTTGTTGGAATAAAAAAACACCTGGTGGCGTTATCTATGATTCAGATGTGTCTTGGGTTTGATTCAGACGTTTAGTTCTACAGCTCTGTCAATGGTAGCCTATTATGACATCACCAAGCTTTTGACTTTATAGATAGCAAACAACACGACATACGACATACCATGAGTATGAAGCCACGAGAAAAACTGTTATAAAATTGAATAATGATGAAATATGTCTTATTAATTAAGATCTATTCGGTTGTTATTTACATTTACAATATTAACACAAAAAAGAGGATATATGTTGTGTAAAGGGATGTATATTAAGAAACTATTTCGCAGCCAATGTATCACCATTATATACCCTCAACCCTGAGTTTTAAGTTTGTAAGATGTCGTTCTAATTGGTGACTGAAGGTTGAATTTAGTTGAAATCGTTCCCTTCGTTGAATTTAAACAATTGTCACGCTCTTTGGTTGCTTCAAGGCCAAGAAGATCATTAAGCACATTGAACGTGTATCTCTTTATAAGCCTTAGATAGCTACAGCAGTTCTAAGCCAGAAAACACAATATGATTCGTTTACAAATCAACACTTAAGCAATGCGAAGTCTAAATAAACAGGCTGCACAAAAGTTTGGGTATTTAGTAATGACGATCCAGCGTCTGTTGTACCGTTTCCCAATTTCTGGTAGACCCTCTCTTCTGGCTTACCGTCGTATACGGTTACGCCATGTGTAAGACAGATTTATTTTTTCACGATCACTGCAAATACAATGTCTTTTGTCGATGTTAAGTGGCTAAAATACGTAATCCTTAAAAAAAAGATCATTTTTTACGGTTATATAGATTTTATCTAACTTGTTTCCTCTTCTTCATTTTGTTATCATTATTTACTTAATGCAAATGATTACAAATTTGGCCCCATGTTTGGTTTGGTTTTATTTTGTTTAAAGTCCTATTAACAGCTAAGGTCATTTAAGGACGTGCCTCCATGTGTGTTATATGTATGCGTACATTTGTGTATGTGAGCCGGAGACAGAATGTGTTGGTGTACATGCCTCCTTATGATAGCGCGGATCTGACGCCGGCTTTAGAGTGCTTTCTCCCTATGTATTTATATATGTTTTTTATTTGTAAGAAAATGGGAGAAGATATAAAAGAAAGCTTAAAAAGAGGACTAACGTCAAGTGCAAAGTATATCCCTCTTTGGTATGCCTACGACGAGACTGGATCGAAACTTCACGATTCAGGTTCTTCCGAGATCCCAGACTACTATATGAATTGGAGCACGATTGATATTCTACGGAACAATGTACAGGTATGTGGTTGGCAAGTCAGTCTATTTACCGGAGAATGTTCTATTTAGTTAGTATCCCTGTTATCATCGCCTAAAATTTAAAACGTTAATAGCTCAAGTATAAAGATTCGTCAAAGCTTTTGTAACGAGTTTATGTTGTTCTTTGCCTTGCATTGATTGTTTCCGGTTTTTCAGGTTTATAGCTATGTGGTATAATATTGTCGTTTGCTCCTCATTTATTCTGTGATCATAACCGTATTATTCGAACTATTTGTTTATTTAAAATGTTTAAAATGTTTTAATTAGGATACACAACTTATTTCTGAATGATAAAACATTTGCATATATTATTTTTGATAATGAGATGACGTTTCAGTATCAATTGATTTGTATTAATGATTTTTTGTTGTTAAACATAAATAATGTATTTAACATGCGCTGGTAGCGAATTGGTTTTTTTCCATCACAATACCAGTACACTGGAAAAAAACATACGTGAATAGATTCAAAAGTAACACAAATGAATAAACTTTGACCGTATTGCTCAAATCATCTAATGCTAACTTAAGGATATCACAAGGCTGCCTTACAAACCTACCTTGATTGAGATGGGGAGCGGAAACTGTGCTAAATCGAGGCTTATCATTGACGAACTAATGACAAAACAACAAAACCTTGTGTTTTATCCTGTGGATATTTCTAAAGGTAGGTCCAATTAAATTTCTTAATAATCTTGTGTAATAACAATAATGAATACTTGAATGTCTTCAACCTTCTACCACAATACGCTGTGTTATTCCACTCTCAGATCATTGTATAAACTCGCAGACTATTAGATAAATATAAGTTACATACCATACGTGGTATATGACCTGCAATAGTTTTGATTGGTCGAATAGATGAATTTTGACCGGGACGACTTTTTCCAATTGCTTTTTGCCACATGCTGTTTTGTCTACGTCGTCTGCTATCAACATCCGACAAATGTTGGTGACTTTGTGAGGTTATGCGGAAAAGGGCAATATTAAAAGAAGCTGATACTTAAAGATTTGATCGCTAGTTTCAGGCAAAATTGCTACAGACGATCGGTATCGTTTCGACGTCACACCGTCGCGTGTCCAGGTCGTGAAACCAAAACAAATTAAGATCTGCCACGGTGTCGGGAAACATTTCGTTGTCCCAACGTCCCGTTATCGCTATTTGGACGGCCTGACTATGGCTGAACTTTCACTATAAACGTCAATCATAGAACCGTCAAGAAGAAACGTAGGCCTATGGTTTTGGACATTGACAGCGATAAGTTCGTCACTTAGCGGGAGGCAGACTTCGTACAATATGCTTACACGCATATAATCCGTGGTTAATTTATAAAAATCAATGAAATACGGCTACTCTCAATATTTAAAGTCGTTCATATATTATATTTTTTCATGAAGTTGTTGCCAAAACATTAATTTTGACAATTATTGAATTTGTAAAAAAAGAAGTTTTTTTTTTTAAATATTAATGAGTGACTTTTTACATATGGGTCATATCACTACGCCAGCCTTGTCAACAAATACACGTGTGTATGTTATTTCCGACTGATTATATGATTGTGTTAGAAACAGATCACACGACTCGTGGTTGTTGAGTATAGTATTTATTTCAATCTCGTTAGTTAATTTTCAAAAGTTACAAAAAGACACTCGGTAAAGCTCGTGTCTTTTGTATTTTTTGAAAATTAACTAACTCGAGTGAAATAAATACCATATTCAACAACCACTCGTTGCGTAACCTCAATTTATCTTATACCATACACTGGCTTTATATTGAGAACTTGCAAATGATTCAAGAAAAGTGAAAAACGAAATGATATATGAATCACTCAATCAATCAATAATCAACATAATTTATCACTATCCAATCTTGGATCAGGCTCTGAAAATAATTCAAACAGAGACAGTAGATGTTGATAAATTGAATATGACGAAATTCGCCATTCAACCGTTATATAAAGTATATCAAATAGGTGAAGTCCAAATACAATATATCACCATATCGCCTTTGATCTATAGAGGATGTTATGATGGAATTGGACAGATTCTGAAGCAAAGGAGAGCAACGGAAAGTTAACTTTCTTGAGGAAGGGAAGATAAAAACAACAACCACTTTAATGACATGTTTCAAAATGAATTAGGAAGAAGTAAGGTTATTGAATTAGATTCGCATAATTTCAAATCACTTGATTTGTAGTATATTCGTTGTAATGTTTAATTTGTTTCTAGGTACTAATAGACTTAATAATGATATACCTTTCTGTCAGAATTTCTTTTCAAGACAGCAGAGGAATTATCAGGGGAATACAACAATGCACTAGTGGTTAAACCAATAGCTGCAGACTACGAGCGAGGAGTACAGCAACTGAAGTAAGTTTCATGATGACTGTATTCCCATTCATTAAGTCATAGAGGTGGTAATCTGGTGGCTGGTATAACTTCTTGTTTTCTCAAATTACTGGAACTATAAGTGTAAGACGTACTAAATTCGCCGTCAAGCATATCTCACAATCATAAAGAAATTCACAATTTTCTTGTATTGTTTCTTCCGTTTCATGCTTTCATATGGTTGATTCATGATTCAGTCTAGTGTGTGTGTATTTATGTAAGCTAAGTTTGGAAATACATCACAGTTTTTGTAATTCATTGTCAAATACATTTTCGTGTATGTCTACGGTTGAATATTGAACCCTATATTCTGATGACATTTTCCAACATCGCTGTCTTCTGTATTTGGTTCTGAGCACAAAAGATATTTCAATTGTATTCCTTCCATCTTATGAACCCCTGATCGGTCTCTAATGGACGAAATGGCCATATGGTGCATATTAGTCCGATTCTGAAGTATCCTTTTGCTTGCTATGAATATTTTTACGCTATTAGATGGTTTGTTAACAGAATTATAAAGAGTGATTCATTGCATTGACTTATAATGATATTGAGATCACAGCCGTTGAATTGCCGTTGAGAAAAATACTCGCGTGTATATTGTTATCTGCGAATCACATGTTTCCGTCCCCTTTTATACCCAGAAAACTAGCAAAATATAACATGTGAAAAAGCAATCAGGTTAACAGTTCTCCATGTAATCAGCAACAACAGAACCTTAATTGCAAACACGTATCGAATATTTAGAACAAAGACTGTTATAAAACCCCTGTGCGATCGTTTACGATAAAATACTCCTATACATTAATAATTCACAAAATACTGCGATCAATAAATAAATTGACAAATGAAATAACACCAAAACTTAATAACATTAAAGATCACATACATTGGTGCTGCTTTTGAAACTGTAAAAAACTTTGAATGATGTTGTGTTTGAATACCTTGTTGTAACCTTGTATGTATGAAATGTTACATGTACTGACTTTCAAATATCTTACAGGCAATTGAGAGGTTCCAAATTGTTACTGTTCTTCAACAGTCTCCAAAATATGCCGTATGATGACCAGGTGAACACAATAAGACTATTTTCCACCTTAATGACAGGTAATATACCATGGTTTTTATGATTTCCTTTCAGTTCGAAGTGTTATGTTCGTTACGTAAAACGTCTGCTCCTTTCGTGCAGATTTAGTAAAGAGTGATGGCCTCCTTATGGTCCTGCGTTTTTTAATCTCCTTATATATAAGAATAGATCTTTACTATTTATGCAACAGTTTTTATGCCTTTCCATAAAAGCATAACCGTAGTCTTTGATGTTGTAGGCATGTATTTATAAATAGAGAAATCATTTTCACTCAGTTGAATGCATCAACATTGCCTCTACTTCTCACTTGCTTTAACTTACTAGCGCATTGCTTGGCAATACCTCACTTTGGAATATAATTTTGAACTTTCGCCCAGGTGAGGAAAACAATGGTTCTGTCCCCTGGCCGGGATACCAATGATCTTAAAAAACAGGTCGTTATTATTCTCTACTTAAAATTCAACATTTTGGATCATGACAACAACTAGTTCGGCCGTTGTCACTATAATGTGACCGAGTCCAGGGTACCTTCGTCATGGTTTATAGTGAGATAGCACTATAAAATTGGCACCAGATCAGCGCTCACATAAGGAAGCAATACGTCAACAAACCTTGACTCCGGCACACATACACAACACATGCGGAGGCACGTCCAACCAACGTTACACTGAGACAATAATGAATTACATTTAATTTAAACGACCCCAAAAACATTTCTCGTAACTATTTGCGTAACATAATATCTACAACTTACGGTAACATCTTCAAACACTATGATTTATGATATGCCGAGGGGGTTTGCTTGAATATATAACTTTTTCTACTGTCTGATTGTCAGAAAATGCTATGATAACCTATCGGATGTTTTATTTTTTAGACAAATGCCGACTTGTTTTCAGCGCCGATATCACACAAAACAGAGAATCTGTCTTAAAAGCATACAACGATGACGCCGGTAATTCGCTTTGTGTTTTTATTTTTTTTAAAATGGCAGATAAAAAGAAATATAATATCTTATATTTTGTATTTAGCATTGAAGCATTTCATGTTATAACAAGTTTTATCAAAAAGCTCTGCAATGACCAGGGCTTTTGATAGTGTTTATATATGAATGAAAATGTTATAAAAGTTATGCATTAAACATGTTAAATATGGTTTTATTAAGTGTTGTAACAATACGCCATAAGTCTGTATTACAGTTTGTTTTATTAGTAAGGCCAAACATCAAGTTCTAAACAAAAGCAAACAAAAAAGGATAAAGAAAGAGTAAAAAAACGTAATTTGATCTCAAAATCTCAAAATCGATAAAACTAGGGCGAAATATGAACAAGGGAATTATTTTCATAAAGACAATCAAGATAAAAATAATAAGACCATGTGTTTCGAGATAGTAATCGAGTTTTGCTTCATCTACGTAATTCGCCTTGTTCTTTAGATGAAGTCTCAGTTATGTCCGAGTACTGACAACAAAACAATGTACTCTGATGATTTTCAAAACTTAATGTCACTAATATAATAGCGTATTTCACAATGGGATCATGGTGGTGATCATGAGTCTTATCCATAATCCATAAATCAACCTGAATCTTTGAAATGTTGCAAATTTGTCCATCAGCAGTGGACATCATTTGGAAGACATGATATTCGGGACACGCACATGATAACCGAATCAACAACGACATGTTCACATCGTAGGGATGCTCCTAGGAAGAAATTGAAAGTTCACGTTCGGAAAATCAAAATGATCCTGCTTATTACAGTTTAGTAAATAGAGAGCTTTGAAAACATATTGTTTCTCACAATGGTCAGTTCTGTCCTAAGTCTCTAAAACAAATCGTTTCATTGGTCAGGCCTGATATCATTCTCTACTGCAGTTTGTTTCATTGTGCAGGTTTGACACAGAATTTCAATGAGAACATTATAATGCGGCTGAACAGAGACGAAGGCAGTCAGATAGATCTTGGCATGTTCAAGCATGAGGTCGAGTTTATATCGGACACCAGACCGCACAAAACAAGCTACATTTCGGCCACCCTCCTGGCTAAGGAGTCTGTCCTTTACCCAATACGTAAGTCGCGACGTTCATTAAGTAGTGGTAAATCCCTTTATGCATATGATTTACCTGACAGGTACTGAAAAAAAACTTCTGTGTGTCCAAAAAGTGTGAATTTGTACATATAAATGCAATCCAAAGTCTTTAGATTGTGCAATTCATTGTAGGAAAACAGTTTTCCAGATGTAATATTAGCTATAAGAAAACTGCTAAAAATTTAAATGGGTATTCATTCACACCCATGTCTACTCTGCTCTTTATCAGCTGGACTTGGCATCGATTTGAAGATGGATAAAGGAGAGCGACTTAGGTTACATGAAGGCGCTGGGGGCAGCTGTAAATATACAATGGAACAGCTACAAAACATTGTGGAGAAAGCTGGACTACGTCTAGAGGATAGCTGGACGGACGAACAAAAACATGTTGCTATATGTCGGTGTAAAATTGCATAAACAACATCGCCTTTTAACGACATCGACAATTGAAGTCGAACACATCTCTGCTGCTTGTTATCGACTATATACGAACTCAGCCTTCAAATACGAAGTACTAAATAAAGATTTAGTTAATCTTCATTCTGGAATTAAATAAGTAATGTATTTTAATTTTCGAGATAAACTCCCGATTGCTTGTCAATTTTAAAGAAATCATTTTCTACCAAAGAGATTATGGAGAAGAGGTAGATGTTATCATGCTGCTAAGTTGTTTTTTTACATTATCCTTGCAAGTTACGTTTTATTATAGCCACCAGGTTTTAGACGATGCCATACAACGTTCTGTATTTCACACGGCAAAAACAAAATGTGTAATTAATTCAGTCTAAACAACATTGTTATTTGCGGTTATTACCAAATAATTCCATTGTTGTTTTAACGCCATTGCAAATACGCTTCTGACTTTCAAATAGTTCACTAGGCGTGTAATTCTGACAACTGTTAAAAAAATATCATATTATTATGATTATAATTTGCACTTTTGAATAAGTAGCAAAATAAATATAAAGCTCCTTAATCCTAACCATAGGGATTAATAGACAATCTGCAAAGTCAACCAAGTTGTTAAAATAGTGACAGGAAATAGAAGAGAAGAAGAAAGCGCCATCAATCAATAAATACATAATATTTCGTTGTAATGAGCTTGGCAAAGTAAACGGTTTACTGATCATATGTCCATTTGGTCAACAAAGGACTTACCAGTGTTACTGGGATTCAAAACAATTCCATACTAGTCACAATAGTATTTTTCACTCCAGCTTAATCTGTTATGAAATATATGCAGATATGAGCAATGCTATCATAGACACATACAAGAGTCCTGTCTATGTATCAACTAATTGCAATAAACGATTATTAAGTAGAATATTTTACGGTCAAATACGTTGACTAGATATCCAATAAAAGGTTTCAACAGTTCATCTTATCCACGACAAGTTCAACGATCCTTCTGGTGAGCGGGTCATGTGACAAGTGAAGTGTTTAGATGTTTCAATGTCCCTTTGTCACGTTTTCTCAAAAAAACTTTATACATTTTCCTCAACTTATCGCCGAACACCTTTATAACGCTGAATTTTATCTGAGCAAATTGTTGTTTTACTGTACACTGTTTGTTTCTAATTTATTTGTTTTTAAAGAAAGGTAAACATATGTTAAGCTGCGATAAATTTACCATTCCTTTTTGCACTGGTATTCGTTATTTTGATGATCACCCATTACTCTAGTTTGAATTGTAAAATGAAACAACAAGAGACCACTGAAGAATAACAAACAATAACTGGAACTCACACTAATAAAACTTCTATTCTCAATTAATAAGTTCGTATTAAAGAGTTTCGCTTAAACGTGTAACAATTTGTAATGACGTTTTGCAATGGAGCAAACCCAGGTTCGAGGGGTTACACGCGGTTACGTCCTGTTATTACCAGTGTTCAATATAAGACGAGGAGGCAGATATAAAATACTAGAGAACATTAATTTGCACATAGCAAGCGAAAGTAGACATGGTCAATGGTGCAACTATTAGAGCACGTACAATATATATCACGTAAAATATCTTGTTACACCTACCATTATATTTACCGGAGCTAAACACATCCACCGCCTGCATTAGCCTACATATAATAACAAGCCGCCACCCCACAGTCACCGTCGACCTACACCTACTGTAGAGGAAAAACGATAGAAGATAAGAATGAACAGGTGAGCCTACCAGCCAATGTCTATAGACTAACGTAATACACTCGACCACCCGAATTTAAACACCCCACAGACCTAACAGAATCCCGTGCTATGCATGATCTGGACCTAATTCAATACTTTAACAGCTATCCAATGAAAACCCTTTTCGTAAAAATATCAACCAATGGACACAGCTCTATGAGCGGGAGCAGATATGTGTCTACATCCGGTAAAAACATAAGAAATATCAACATGTTATTCCATCCGAGACATATCAGTAACGTATGGCAGAATATCAACGCTTAAAAGAACATCAACCTGCACAGATGTACACAAGGTATGCTTATACGTTTACATAACGCAAAATATATAACTTTTAATGAATGACAGTGACACAAATCCTATTCCCGCTACAAACGTAAGTATCCTACAACTTAGTGTTAATTGTTGGTTTTTAATTGTGTGTGTGGTACATGCACACGTGTATCAGTAACGCTATGTGAAACATATTGGGTGGATCAAATGCCTCATAGTCAGGAACAACTAATTTGCCTATTATTGTTTTGTCGTTAGTCATCCGCCGCTGGTTCACCCGTTGTAAGTATAATGTTACAGGTCGAAATGCGTTCCTGATGCTTTTGGCATGGTAATTTAGTGAGGTAGCACTATAAAGTTGGCATCAGAACCACGTTAAAACGAGGAGGCATATACACCAACAAACCCTGCCTCCGGCACATATACTTTAAAGTGCTTAAATGTCTCAGTGTTAAATTTCCGTATTTCATATCTGGAACTTATTCGCGGGGCCTTGAATTTGCGTTAAATTAACTGTGTTCAAAAACTAAATTTAGGAATAAAATATATAAAACAAAAACATATAAAATAAAAGTAAAAGTTCGTTTCTAATACAGGAGTCGATAGAGCTTCTCCACACTGGACTCAAACATTCAATAATGGTATAATATAAAGGTAAAGTTCATCGTTAATTACGTTTGCCATATAATAATATTAGCAGTATGGTCTAGTAAAGTCAGCATCAGTCCTGCGCTATCACAAGGAGACAATCATGAACATACATAGACTACCAAAACACAAACTTATTATGCACTATAGCTGTTGATAGAACGTGCATTAAACAATCCTAAACCAAAGTTTATTTTGACATTAAGATCTTATTCATTTGGATAATTTCATGGAAATGATGACTTGTAATTTTAAACCAATGATTTCTTAATTTCAGCTTGCATGCAATGTAAGAATGTTATTTTACTAACATTGTACCCATATGAATCAATGATTGTTGTGAAGTGATGCTATATTTGAATTTAATACAGTTGATGCTCTATTACCTGACTTGGAACGCAGGCTACCAAACCGGTGCTCCAGGTTACAAATAAACGCTTTGTTTATTTTTTTTATCTGTACAGCAGTAATCAGAGGGCTTTTAGGTAGGGGCTGTCCAAATCACCTGCCCTCTAGACTGCTTTTTAAGTTTTACTAAGTAAGTTATTTTAGTGCCAAATTGGGTACAGCATAATTATTTAGCCTCTTTATCTTAATTCTTCCAACGTAGGTTTCTTATGATAAATTTTGTTTTTTGCCTTTAAATTGTTACAATGTTTTACCATTTATATATATATATAAATATTTGTCAAAGTACAAGTTCCTGAGAGCTAATGTTAACTATGACATATATTCAACGTAAAATAAAGATTCTTGTAGCTTGATGTAACATGCCACTATGCTTTTGTACCGAACTTTACCTAGCCACATTAACCTTGAGTGCTCATCATGGCTAGGCTAAAATGACCTTGCAGGTAGGGCGTAAGAATTGTACCTGCTGCCCCCAATTGCATGATCGTAAGAGGCGACTAAATTTGGGACCTTGTCTCTTCTCTCCTTTCTAAATAACTTTCTTCTTCCTTATGTCTCCCTTGACAATGCCTCACTTTTGGCCATTTGTTGAGCGTTCGCCCCTGTGAGGAAGGCTTTGGGTTCTGTCCCCTGGCCGAGACATACCAAAGTCTTTAAAAATGGTAGTTTATACTCCTGCTTAACGCTCAGCAAATTAGGAGTGGGACGACTGGTTCGCCCGTTGTCAGTATAATGTGACCGGGTGGGGCGTCCTGCTGGGTGTCTTCGGCAGTATGTTTCAGTGAGGTAGCACTATAAAGTCGGCATCAGTTCCGCGCTATCACAAGGAGACAAACACGAACATATCGCAGCCTTCCAAAATACACACACATACACTACACGCATGCATCTTGCACACAGGGGAGGCCGTCCTTAAATGACCTTAGCTGTTAATAGGACGTTAAACAAAATCAAACAAAGCTAGGCTAAACCTAAATGGCCGAATAACCCGACCAATGAATTTTCTTCATTGGAAGTCAAAACTGAGTTCAATCTTCAATGTTGCGCTAGCTACCGAAGTTGACCCAGATGGTGACTCCACAGCTATATTAAAACAAATACCCTAGCACATAAATATAGACACCCCCCTAGATTTCTGTGATCGGATTAAATTAACAATAATTTCAATCCCTACCTAGCAAAAATTAACATGCCAAACTAACTAATTACCTATCTTAACCTACAGCACCCCAATATATATCTATATCAAATCCTATCATACCTATAAAAACATTCATTACACAATATGTCCATAATCACAAAATGTCACTTCTTCACTGGCTCGTCCAGGCCCCACGGTCAAGGTCGCCTGCCTGGCTCACACATAGGAGGTTTTATGGTAATGCACTGCAAAAGTTTATGTCCACTACGTCCTGACGAATCCCATAGAAGTTTGTTCACAGTAAAGTATCACAAGTCCTCACACCAGTATTTGGGGGGTCCCTGCAAACGCAAGGGACGAGGAAGGCTACCCCAATGTCTCTGAATAACAGCTCGCACCAACACATAACTTGGAGCGTCATTCATTATTGTTACGTGGCGAACTCTAAAGACCATGGGCACCGTATTAGTTACACATGTATGGCGCAAGCAGGGGTATGCATCACAGGTGCCGGGGTCCTCTACATTGACTCCCTCCACCGGGTTGGGGTGCCAGCAACGCAGGATCATTTGGAAAGATAAACAAAGGTACACCTTTTTAGTAAATATCCTACATTAAATTTGTACATTTCAGACAAGATACATAACATTCACTCTGATACAGGAGCTGCTATCTCAATAACTCAAGACTGTTAAAAAGAAATAACATTCTCCTATTTCTTTTACTTTTTTTATAAAATATTGAATGTATACCACTTCAATACTACATTTTCCCCCTTGTAATACACATGTTAAGTTCTAAACATGTCAAGATTTTATCTCGTTTATCCTTCCAATAAATATTAAGTATTGTCAGTTCCCAACCACTCAATGCACAAGAGGTCATGATTACCGATCAACCGTTCCATCTGTATCCTCCAGTAGACTGTTACACTGTTTGTACTCATTATCCTGTCTAAAGTTAGTACCCACTCCACATTCGAGTGAGATACATTGTAACTAATTGTAAGGCTCTCCACGAGATAACTCCAACACGTGGTCGGGAACATGCGGCTATCACTTCCGCTCAATAGCTTTCCCGTTAATCCTTCTACTTTTGCAACATTCCTTCATGTGGGCTAGAGGAGCCTACCGCTCATAGAAACCATCACTAGATGCCTAAAACAGATAGGGCGGAAAACATTTAGCACTATCTACGTGCTTTCAACAACATTTCTCCTTCAAACGGTATGAAAACCGGCATGTCTCCCGAAAAATACATCCAAGGTAACCTCACAGTTTCTCTACTAAATTAACGCTAAAGCGCAAAAATACTACTTAACCCCTAACAATGGATGTTCAATAAAAGTTCCCAACCCCGAATTTTGGAAGGATGAGCGACAGAAATTTATTAACTCATTGGATTTCTTAGCTAGACTAAACACATCTTACCTGTTTGATATTGGAAGCCAAAGTGCTGTATCCCAGAAGCCCTCTTGATCAGTTCCGGTAGCGGCCGGTATAATATTAGGGGGCCCGGTCGGGTAATAAGACGGAACGCAACGCCCCAAAACCTTGGTACGTTACATTTTTATCTGATAGATTTAAGATAAAAATAAACACACAATCTTCTAATTTCGAACTTTTCCTCGACAATGCACCTATATATAATCTTCGGCACGATGAAGGACACAAGTTGAAGGGGCATCACGGTGAAGTAACATTTTAGTGTCTTTTTTTGAAATACTCCATAAACATATCAAGTGAGACTCCTTATAGAAAATAACGATCGGATTTGGCTTAAATAGATTCATAAAAATGATTAAATCTAAGACAATCATCGATATTTCTACCTGTCTGACCAACGATTTGTTCAGGGATTTTCCTCTACTAGCGCATGCGCAGAGCACACCATTTATTTGTAAACAAAATGACTGGCCGTGTGAAAATAACCGAAAGAAAAGTGTTGTACCGTGTCTGCTACGAAGCAAAAGGTTGCCAAATGGTCAAAAGATAGTGCAAGGAGTACGTTACGGAATCATTATTGCAATAGGGAAGTATTCAAAGGAGAAAATAACTGCCCTAGCAGTTAGTACGGTGCATGTATTCTTCCGGATAGCCGGTTAAGCTGAAATGGAAGCTAGCGCTGTTTATGATATGAATAAATATCTAAAACTATTAACCTCGCTAGTATCTTTGTCTGAATTTGAACACAGATGAACTTAGTTTGATATGTTATTGGGCATGTATCGGAGAGAGTTTACTTTGTGTTTCTATAACTATACAGCGGTGTATGCAAAAGGAAGAAATAAGTGACTGGTTAGTTTGACTTTGCCATGATGCCCTCCAAGGGATAACTGTTGTGATGGCCACGGCGTATTCTGTTCTTTCCTCTGTCAGATAGCTACGTTATCACAGCTAGATTAAAAATGTCAAAATGACGGACAAGGATGAATAACTGAGGAAAGAGAACCTACTTCTAGTAAATAGGAATGCATAACATTTTCTTTTTAAATCGTAATTTTATAACAGTTCATGTTTTCATTTGATGTTAACCTAGAATGTATGATCATGCAACAACCATTTCTCTATAAAGAATTCTTTCTCGACTTCAGAATCGGAATACGTATTGAAAACAGGGGGAAAACATTTGTTTACGTTGTAAAAATGACACGTGCTGCCGATAACTACGGCTTATGTTTCGGACAAAAATGAAATGATTAAAGAAAAGATGTCTCAACATAAAAAGGGTCAATTTTCAAGAATGCTTTAATCTATGTAAAGTATTGAAAAAATATAATTATCAAGTATCTCAACACTTTCCATATCTGACATATATTCTACATGCACACGTAGTTGTTTTGCCATACAGTGTATTGTGTGTGATGGCTATATGACTTACTAAGTGTTAGCTTATGGAGACAGTGAAAGTGGGAAAGAGAGTATATATAAATCTATATGCATGGTATAGAAAACAAAATGGCTAAAGACATTGAGTTGTACAACGTAATAGAAAAAAATCACTAACATTTCTCTTTTTTATATGCGTGTAGTTTGTCATTGCATATATGCACTTTATAAAAACATTTGAAAAGGGATATTCGTCTCGTGAATATTCCTTTTTACAGAACGGTTTGTCCCATGGTTGAGGGAAGGTGTTTAGCCCCGTACCATCTGTACCGATCACATTCCGGTACTTTATGTTTATGTCTATTATCATTGTTGATATTTAATTGTAAATGTATGACGGGAGAAGGCTTTGATAAATTGTAAAAACGTGTGCCCCATACCCTGTTCAACTTGATTGGCAACAAATCAAATATGTTTAAAGCTAAATAGATTTAAATTCTGAATACTGACAAGTTTGCAGTTAACTTCTGATGATGAATAATTACTGTTCAATAAGTTCGTATACGGACTTAGAAATCATATTACATGGTTTCATAGTGCGGTAACAGGTTGCAGTTGCCTGACGGCCCCTCTCTGGGGGTTCTTTGGAAACCGTTTCATCTCGCTACTGCCTAGTCAGGTGACGTTTTCGGCGCTATTTTTAGCAGTGCTTTCCCGAACAATTCAAGTGGTCAAACTGGACATTTGGAACGGACTATGTAGAATGTATTGGGTTAGCGAGGTAACATAAGTGGAAGTGCATACAATACATACATTCATTAAAAAAAATATGACTCTTCACGTGATGTCCCTTTAAGGTATACTGTTGATGTCGACATGTACAAATGTATGTAAACTGTAAAACGAAAGTAGTTCTGCGCGATCGCAAACATTTAATGCTGATATGTTTGCATAAATGTCAGTTAATACTTGATGTGATAGCAATGGATTAAACGAGTGTTACCTTGTGTTGTATTCTAGCTCATCAGTGTTTTAATGCATACGGTATTAATCTGTTAATGTTCGATAATTGTCTGTCTTTTTATTACCGTACCGATTCTGTTTGTGAGTTATTTCCGGGTCACGTTTTCTTATCACGTGCGCTTCGGGTTATATGATGTCACAAAATCTTGATATTTATTAATTTAAGTTAGTTTAAAGAATAAACAAGTTAACAAAAACAATATCAATACATTGTAAATATTATTTTCTTGAATGTTTGCGAAGCGGACGACGTTTGATCATAATCTCGAAACTAAAACATTTTTTTCCAAAAAAATGTGTTTTAACATTTGAAAGAAAAAAGTTTGAAGGGGAAAAAATCAATTGCTTTTTTTTATGAATTAATGAAAGTGATACAGAAAAGAAATTAAGTAAACAATTGATATTAATTTTATCAAAAAGATCATCCTTAGAGAGTATGTTCTGGGCATGATCGTTTAGAGGCTTTTCAATACAAACTCTTTTGTCAGCTCGAGATTAGGTCCTGTTTACAATATGGCGACTGGAGGTAGCCAGGCGGATTAGATTGGAACTTCAATTGTGTATACTTCGGCAAGTAAACCTCGTTCAAAACGCCCGCGTGGTCATATCATCTTATTTAGTCAAGATGTACTCAGATCAGTTATTGTTTAGTCGCTACGATCATTTACATACAAATTAGGATAATTATATCTATCTCAATAGAAGAAAACGCAGAAAACTCAAACTTTTGTATAAAATGCACAACAAATTAACTCCAGACTATTTAAAGTATCTATTGCCATCTTCCGTTGCAGAAAATAGCCGTTATACCCTTCGAAACAATGATGATTATATAATTCGTCCTTTCAGACTTTCTCTAACAAATTCATCTTTTATACCTTCAACTCTTCGCGGTTGGAATTCATTGGACCTTTCAGTACGATCATTGCCCTCATTACATTCTTTTAAAAACTCGTTAACTTCAAATGTACAATCTCCTCCACCAATATACTTATGTTTTGGTGAACGTAAATTTAACATTTTGCATACTAAACTTAGACATCAGTGTAGTCCACTTAAATATGATCTTTTTAGAGTAAATCTGGCTGATAGTCCAGTTTGTTATTGTGGCCATCCCTGTCAAAATGCCTTTCAGTTTTTTGGTGAGTGCTTACTTTTTAACAACGAAAGACATACCCTGCTCCTAAATTTGAATGCCTTGCATGTTGGTTTTAATTTAGAACTACTTTTGTTTGGAAATAGTCAACTTTCGGTAGAAAACAACATAAGTATCTTATTTATTTATTATATTATATTATGCATATTTAGCACGAGTCTTGACGGAGTGATGGCCCCTTAGTACGTGTACGGGAGTAAACAAAACACATGCGATCACAACAAAGTCAGAATTTCATGTGAAATATGTCGTTTACTTCAACGAAACTTACATAATTATAAACAGTAAGGTATTTTCTTCTGTATATCTGAAAATAAAATGTTAATTTCCCCTATATTTCTTATTATATGTGAAAAACCGTGATTTTCACAGTGACTGCGGCGTACAAGTTTTACCCCCTTGAAATACACATCATCGTCTATTTCTAAATTAATAGATAATAAATAAATATTTTTATAACTGTCATTTTTAGAAAATAATGTTGGAAATTATTGTATATTTTTATAAAAAAATATAAACGATCGCGTTAATGGGATATTTAAATATCTTTATATTCCTGGTACGGGGTTTCAGATTTACCTACCACCATTCTGATTGGTTGAAAAGACCGGAGCAGATCAACTTCGACGAATCACCGAAACGTACCGAAACGGACCGAAACGGACACCGAAATGGAAACCATAAGCTATTTAATGGGAATTAAATACAGTTTAGATTGTGTGTGAACAAACGGAACCCGATCGGAACCGAAACGAAATTGTATTTTTTGTTTTGTAAATTTGAGCTGTGTTTCTTTATTTGTCGTGTAGGCCTATATATTGTATATATTATGTATGCCAAATACATACAATAATGCATGTATCTATGTTATCATAAACACAAGCACATGACTAGATGTTCATACATTAGAAAGGCAATTATATCATAATGCAGTGACGAGACATCACATGTCTTGATACGTTACGTTAATTTCCCCCTTTTAATTATTTTCATCCGTTGGATTTCTTGGCTCATTTGATTTTATTTTCAATTTATTTAACGCTTAAAATATTGATAAAGTTATCCATTTAAATGGGCAATCCATACTTATCTCAGCATAATCAGTGACGGTATAGACACACTGTTAAATTTTGTATAAATGGTTCTAAGACTCGTACAAGATTATTTATTTATTTTTAAATCTCCTTCGTCATTTCGTCGGGTGCACCTGTATCTGTATTTTTATTTATTATGATTATTCAATTTGTAACAAAAAGTATATTTAAATATAATTCATAGCTTCTCACCTCGTCAGGTGCACTTTTTTAGTGAAGATCTATGAATTAATTTAAAAAAGACTTTAGTAGTGTGTGTTAATATTTGAACATTTTATTAAATATGTGATTATTTCATACGGACTCATACAAAGATTATTTTTACATTTTAAATCTCCTTCGTCATCTCGTCGGGTGCACCTGTGTCTGTATTTTTATTCATTGTGATTATTCAATTTGTATCAAAAAGTATGTTTAAATATAATCCACAGTTTCTAACCTCATCAGGTGAACTATTTTTAAAGTAAAGATCTGTGAACTAATTTAAAAAATACTTTAAATCTCCTTCGTCATCTCGTCGGGTGCACCTGTATCTGTATTTGTATTCATTGTGATTATTCAATATGTATCGATAAGTATATTTAATTCCGGCTTCTAACCTCGTCAAGTGCGTCCAGTGAAGATCTGTGTATTTATTTTAAAAATAATGAAATTTATGAAATAAATAAAAATAAAATGGGGCTTAAGAAAGCAGAGTGAAGAGTGCAAGAAGGTCACTTTGACCTCATCGTACGTGTCATATATGATTTGACATTTGCCCTTAACCTTTGAAAAGTTTGACTTGGGCTTATCCTTTCTATTTCACCTGGTGTTACCAGATTTAGTGTAACAAGGACATCTTTGGAATGTGGAGTAAAGAGAGTAAGAAAAAGGTATCTTTGACATAACCGTGTCCTATGCTTTGACCTTTGATCCGGGGCGTATCTTCGTTACTATTTCACCTGGAGTAACCAGATTTTATGTCCAAGAACATTTTTGGAGGGTGCAAGATTTAGGTCACTGTGACTTATGACTTGACCTTTGATCTTTACTTTTGAAAATACTTGTACGGGGCATTTCCTCTATGCTTTTTCACTTGGAGTAACTAGATTTGGCCAAACAAGGACATCTTGGGATGGTGTAGTGAAGTAGGTCACTATGGCCTCACTGTGACCTTTATATATGCTTCCTGACATAAGTGTACTGTTTGTGTATAGAAATTCTTACCGGTGGCCATGGGGGTCTATGGATTGCCTTGCAACAATTTGCCTTGTTAATACATATTTTCTATGCACAGTAGATCATATCTCTTTCATTTTTTTCTTAAAAAATGTTGCCTTAAATGGATCAGGCAATATATTGACTGTGTAATCAATCTAGATATTAGTTTTGCTAATGCTTTCTCAATTATTCATTGGAAATAAATTTACACTGCTTTAACTCCCTTTTTGATGCCTACAAACACTAGAGATTAGGTGGGACTCTTAACCTTAGTCAATATTGTAAATTGTAATGATTGAACTCCTATTTAAAGGAGAATATGTCTAGCCCTATATTTAGGGCACTGACACCAGGTACATGTGTATTCAGTGTGATACAATGGTTACCTTTGTTTATTGGAAAACGTTACTCTGGTTTAATTACAATTGTTCATCAATCAAGATAATAACTATATTGATACATGAGAGCAACAGGTCAGGTGAAGCTGCTAAGAAAGGATTTGTTTTACTAATAAACAAGCCGATGTTTTAACATCCTGGTGTTGGTATTTATTTATGTTGCAGACACTTGTTTTTAGTTCAGGATCAAGACCATATTTTAAAGACTTTATTATTTAACAATCTGTGGTATAGCCCACGAGTTTCGAAATTAATGCTGAGACATCTGTTTTGGGCTTTTATTATAGTAGAGTTCGTCATTGTGTAAACAGAATATAAAGTAAATGCTGTGATGCATGCAACCGTTCCTTAAAACTGGCCACTCAGATCTTTGATAAACTGGACTTACACTGGCAATGCAGGGTTAGACACTAACTGTTTTTGTTTGGTAGTCAACAGGACTAGTTGAATATATTACTTATATTTTACTAGTCCTTTGTCAATGTAACTAGTCCTGATTTCCTGATAAGGAAAACATTGTGATCTACAGCACGAAACATCAAAAGTAGTTGACTGTAGGAGACTTACATTAACTACTCCCATAAATTTATGGTAACGTTTAGGAAAATGTTGACTATCATGCAATGAATATATCTTATTTTTAGCAGTTTTCTAAATTTTAAAATTAAATGTTCTTATTTTATAACCGAGTTTTTCACAAGTCCAAAGGACAAGTTAGGTTAGGTGATTCAGTAGTCCTTGCTGAAATCTACTAGCGTAGGACGAGGGGACAAGTGTAAATGTCGACCCATGCAATGGATTTGTTCTAGTCGGAAAAAAACAGAAAAGAAAGTAGGGGTATTTACATTGTGCACCTGCAAGTCAGTAACTGTATAACATGAACAATTTGTGTTTGTTTTTCTGTTCACTACACATGTATGTGATACAAATATTACAATATCACGTTTTTCAAACCAGATCCGCGATAAACTCTCGACCTTAGCACAGTAGTTTGTTTTGATCAATATGTAAACATATATGCTATTGTATCGTATGACAACATACTACATAGGTTGTTGTCTTATGATATTACATCATTCACATTTTAACTTATTACCTGTTGATTAAAACAAGCTCCTATGACCTTTATCATGCATTTGCAATGCATTTAGGAGACATGTTCCAATTTGGCAGCTTGAAGGGGAAAATATCACATATTAAGCACTTACAAATTATTTTATCCAAATCAAGCTACATTGATTACTATGATCGTTTGTATTACATACCCAGCTGTGCACAAACAGCTTATGTGTTTGTCCTCTCTTATTTCATGATCTGCACACACATATTATGGTCATCATTATTCAGTCTTTTGATGGAGTAATACACTTAACACAGCCATCTCCAACAGTATAGTTTAGAACACTTCTTTGACAAAGTTTGATGAAAAAAACTGTTAAGATTTTGTTCTTTATGTTCATGTGTAAGTATTTTTGAGTTGTAGTTAGTCAACTCGACATAAAAAATTAAAGACAAAATACAGGGGGCCACATACTGAAATACCGGTATTATTTTAATCAAGCCAGCCATCTGATATATAAACAATGGATCTTTAATAATGACATCAACAATGTTCAAAAAAATTACTATTCTCACTTGTTTTGCTCCGACAATTGACATAATGTTCAAACTTTGCTGATATTCATTTTCTGGAGGGCGTAACTGCTTCATACTGTAGCTATGTTTTACCTTCTTCTAAAGATAAAGATTGGTCACATGGATCCATGGTTAATTCATGAATGTGTTTATAATGATAAGATTCATATAAAAATGTTCTATAAAACGATACCAAAGAATCAGGAAGTACGACGACATTAATGTTTACATAGTAACCAGAACGAGGCTACGATTTTTAACCTTTTTTAACATAATTCGTTTTTAATGTCTCTGAATGCACATATACATGTTATACTAATACGGGTCACAGCACGCATAGCCACAGGTATCTATCGCGAATGAGCGGAAAAACATGTGCATTCGTATTGTTTTTTCTCTCATTCCGAACCGATGAGCTCGTATAAATAAAAGCATGTTCGTGATATTCTTGTACATTTAGCCTGAACACTCGACGAAACTGCATCTAACAGGCATTTTGAGACAAAAGCAAAAGAGTATGCAGAGACAGTAAGAGTTATCTTAAAAAGCTGATCACGAGTTGATGAGTTTTTGAGGCTGCCTCAGTTAACACCGCCATTTTGTTTCACTTAAATATACAAGCGCCTCGCAGATGGAACGGAACGGAACAAGTGGAGAACGAAACGAAAGCTCCTCTAGGACTGGAACGGAGCGAAACGGAACGGTTAGGTTAGAGCGGATTTAACATGGAACGAAGCAGAACGAAACGATAAATACAGTCTGCGATGGGAACGGAACGAATTTAATATTTAGAACGAAATGAAATGAAAACGCGAATGAAATGGAATGAAAACGCAATGAAAACGCTAAATCTGTCAACTGAAACGCTGACAGCCCTGTATAAGTGCTGCTTTCGCGGCCCGATCTGCCTGTTCATTACCTGGTATCCCGATATGTCCGGAAACTCAGCAAAATATAATATGGCATTTTAAGGTAATATTAGGCAATATAATATTTCAATTTCTACTCAAGTTGGACTCAATGCAAACTACCAAATATAACTTGTTTCATTTGCCGATAAATTTGACCAGATTAACATTGCCTGTGCGTATGATTTTGCGAAGGGATATAAATATTGACATGTTTAAACACAGATACAACCACTTGATGTAATTTCACAATTTTATTGAAGCAACACATGAAATTGTTCAAACAACCAAAAACGATCAATCAGCAAAATAGTATTAGCTCCCTGGCCGAGACATACCAAAGTCTTTAAAAAACGCTCAGCAAATTAAGAGTGGGACGACTGGTTCGCCCGTTGTCAGTATAATGTTACCGGGTGGGGCGTCCTGCTGGGTGTCTTCGGCAGTATGTTTCAGTGAGGTAGCACTATAAAGTCGGCATCAGTTCCGCGCTATCACAAGGAGACAAACACGAACATATCGCAGCCTTCCAAAATACACACTTATACACTACACGCATGCATCTTGCACACAGGGGAGGCCGTCCTTAAATGACCTTAGCTGTTAATAGGACGTTAAACAAAATCAAACAAACAAACAAACAAACCATAGAAAATCTCCATACAGCTACCCATTACAACGTTGATCCACAGGTGTTGGTTACAAATGTCTGATATATACATATGCGATAACTGATGTGGGTCACAGCACACATAATAATACATATCAATGTATGTTTAAGTGTGCTGTGACCCATATCGGTATAGCATATGTGTATAACTGTATATGTTTATGTGTGCTGTGACCCATATCCATATAGCATGTGCAGATATTTGTTACGAACCCTTGTGGTAGATCCATGTGGTCCTGTCTTATATGAAATACAGTTGAACAGCCAACTATCATATAAAATATATCGGTCTTTCAAGCCACGTCTGGTTTCCTGTCTAGTGCGACATTCAATTACTGCAGCTTCACATTCGAGAAGATGTAGAACCTCGAAATGTGGCGGCTCTCCACTTCGAGAGAGTAAAAAAATGGCTGCCATAGACTCGCAGCTGAGCCTGCGCACCGCGTCTAGACATTGACGTGTTACGCATCAGAAAATTTGATTTTTTTTTTAATTTAACAACGGAAATTAAATATGACATTTAAAATATGGTTTTTATGTTTTGTTTCTACATAATTTGCATGTATTGAACTATCAATGTACATCATCATGTTGTTTGATGGTCCTTCAACGACGGACGCTCTTTTTGTTTACATTACGTCAAACAGTAGACTTGCACAAGATCCAGAACCGGCGACAAACGATCAGAATGGACTTCACAAATTCCAATCATTGTGAGAAAAAAACATTATTTGAAATATAAGGATTGAATCTTGCTTTGGTCGATTTCATGGGATGATTAATTGAGTTGGTCTTGAAACAAATTCAACAGTTCGCAGTTCATAAAAAGATCCTAATCAGGAAAACATGATATCAAATATTATACAGGCCAGACCATCAAACCTATTATTTAAACAAAATTCGCTGATGCAGTATTGATATGTAAGTGGCGTATCCAAAGTTTTGCATATTTTTGAGTTGCAGTTATTGTCGAAACTGATCAGCATGATCGATTTAATGTTACGCTTGCTGAATATTATGTTATATTAGATTTATAACTTCTTCTTTTTTAAGTATATCACATTTACACAAAACGAAATATGATCGACACCTTTAAACCACAAACACCTTCACACATTGAAGTGCTTTTGGTAGTTCAGCTCTTGTTTGACAACAGAGGTAAGTGTTTACTGAATTTTTGTTTTGCACTTTTGGTAAGTATATAAAATATGCATTCGACAGCTACTTAATCATTTCTATTTCGGGGTGGGAAACTTCATTGTTACACCCTCGAGGTATGGTATACAAAAAATCTTCTATTCTTTTAATTTATATTCAATCCGAACACATGTGTTTAGTATGTTTGTAAAGTAAAGCACATACAGCGATTCACTTTTTAGTCTGTCACGATTGTCTTTCATTTCATTAACGTCAAATTCTTGGGCGTGTTATCTCTGTTGTTGGAGTTACAAGCTTACAATATATCTATCCTGGCTAAAACGGGACTTTTGCAAGTAGAGGTGAGGTACAACATGCTGTTATTCAGTTTGGTTTAGTATTGTTTAACGTCCTATCAACAGCTATGGTCATTTAAGGACGGCCTCCCCTGTGTATAAGATGATGCATGCGTGTAGTGTATGCGTGTGTGTTTTGGGAGGCTGCGACATGTTCGTGTTTGTCTCCATGTGGTAGCGCGGAACTGATGCCGACTTTATAGTGCCTTTCATTCCAGCATGCTTCTTTGCCAAACATCGTTACCCTGGAATTATTGGTTATTCAGAAAAAGTGGTTTCAATCATATTTTCAAACTTGATCATCAAATTACCTGACCATGTTATGTATAAAATAGTCAGAACACATACGTTGCAGCTTTCTTACATCTAACGGAAGTGGCTTGTTTTTATGTTTTTTTTTAATAATTATTAAATATTTTTAGTCTTGAATCATTAATTTAGTTCGTTTATGATTTTGGTTGTTTGGAAAATAGCCCGGTCGACGGCCAGCGGTATATATACGCATGAATGAACACACATAATAAGACGCAATCCATTACACGTAACAGTTTAACACATTTGGTACAAATACAGGTAAAAAAAGCATACATTACACAAGCAAACAACATAATGGCTATATTTACGTTTTCTCTGTCTCTTATGTTGTTTTTAACTTACAATTGCTATTTAAAATTAAAAATGCCCGCCTTATCGACAGTCCACGTATTGTCGCGTGCTGATTGGCAAACAAAGTAGTACTTTGAAATTTTAACAAACACTTCAATTAAATTCCACAATTCAGTATCAATACAATTGCGTATGATATGTCTATAGGGTGATTTATGTTTATCAATAGAACTCTGAGCTTAAAGTTAGATTTTAAATTGTTCCGATTTTCCCCGGAACAAATTTCGCGCATGTATAAATACAGTGAACACCGTGGATCCGACCTTGAACTCCATGAGGGAGTTATTTTTGGAAGTTAATTCGAAAGTTTCTCTTTGCTCATTTTGTGAAGAATCCAGACGTGGATTTATTTGCTGATTGTATGGGAATCTAACTACAGTCGGTAGATGCTATAACAGCCTCGTTATTTGACATGTCGTGATCAGAAACTGGGGAAACCGTGGCTGCGAGACGCGTGAAACAGGTATTGTTTGAAGTGAGTGATCTTACGACGGAGCCACGTGAGCACAGGGGTTCGTTACAAATGTCTGAAATGTTTATGTGTGCTGTGACTCATATCAGTAGGTCTGTAACATATGTGTCAGTAGGGCTATAGAATATGTGTATTTCAGACATTTGTAACGAACCCCTGTTGATCAGTGCAGTGAACAGACGATATTTCTGATAAATTATATGAGTGTTGAAATTGTTTCCATTGCCGGCATTGGTGATTTCAACCAATGTGCATTTTGTACGATATTGCAGACCTTGGTCTTGTTTTTGTTGTAAAAAAGTATTTTTGATTTACTCTTTTCTTTTGCACATAAATTTACAATGGCATTGTCTTTTTCCTTTTGTATCTACATACAATCCACATAAATTGGCTATGTACCCTATTGTAAAAACCAAAATCGATGACTTGCAGAGAACTAGCGTGCGTATGAAAAATGTTTTAGCTAAACATAGAATTATCAATAGTAAAAGACAACCCACAAATCTCAAAAGGCTATTGAGTTTTTCCAAGCTTGAAACTAATCAAGCTGAACTTATTGTGTCTAAATGTAATTCGCCCAGATGTGGAACATGTAAAATAATTATTGAAGGTTCTACTTTTGTTTTCAAAAATGGATTTAAATTCACTGTACGTTCTAGTATGAATTGTAAGTCGAAGAATGTTATATATGCTATAGTTTGTGTTAAATGTTTGGAATTTTATATTGGCCAAACTGGGCGTGAACTACGTCAAAGAATGACTCTTCACAAGCAACAAACAATCCATGATGACCTTAGATTTTTACAAGTGAACAAACATATTCATAACTGTGCTAACAATAACTTCAAAGTGTTCCCTATTTACCAAATGCATTCATCTGATGTGATAAAGAGGGAAGTTAAGGAGTCGGAGTTAATGAAACTGTTGAAACCCAGTCTGAATAGTTCACATTAAATTCAACGTGTCATGCTTTAAGCAATTGCTGTGCTTTAAATATTATTGTTCATATTTTATTGTTGCCGTAAATGAAACAATTTGTATCTCCCGTATTTTTTATTGTTGGTAAGATCATAAAGTTATGCATTTGTCTAAGTAATGTAACGTCACAATTTAGCTTGTATTGTTGTTGACGTCATGGATTTATGTGTATGCCTTCTGTGACGTCATAATGACTTTGCATTATTGATGACGTCATACTTTCTTGTGTAAACAACTATGACCTCACAATACCTGTTTTCAAAATAAACAGTCTCCTGATGAACGGGGAATCAACCCGAGAAAGGCCTAGAGACGCTATCTCTGTCTTTTGTTCTATTTTTNTTGTACGTTCTTCTCCGTAGAACAACGTACCATTTCGAAGATAGTTTATACTCCTATTATTGTCCTATTATTATTATTGCCAAGCCCGTAAGCGTAGCTGGTTATTCCCGAGGCGAGGAGGTAACGCTTGTCGTCGAAGGGTGACAGTCCAATTTTGTTCATGTTGATGTTGTATACCTTGTGGTCGTAACTCCGGATCTGCGTCATATTTGACACATGCAATTTTCCGTCAAAGAGACACAGCTTGTATTCGTCGTACCGAGTATGGTTCTTAATGGCTCTTTTCGTCTCGATATGGGTAGTGGTTTCAACCTCCTCCCCGTTTACTTCTTTCTTTGTTGTTATGTCGTAGACATATGCATACATCTTACTTTTTAATCCTATGAAGGCATGGACCGCGTTTCCAAATGTTTCGTCTTTCATCTTTCCCAAGACCTTCTTGTTGGCGATGCTGTATAGACGGTGTTCTTTGTCATATTCTGACGTATCGAAGAGGTGGTGGTCCTGTAACATGTCATCGTAGACGTCTTCTGTCCGTAAGACGTATGCCAGGCTGTCTGTATCCGTGAAAAGGAGTGTTGCCTTTTCTCCGTACTTTTCGTTGACGTAGTTGTAATGGAAGTCATACATCAAAGTTTTCGAGATGTCCAGTATGGCAAACCCTACGTAGAGGCATACGGGGATAACATGTTTTCAGTGACCTGCATTTTTTCTGGAGCCAATGGGTAGTCGTTGTGGAGATCGTGGAGTTCACTGGGATAATCAAGATCTACTTCTAGAATGTACCCCTCAGGCGAATCGTTAGAAATGCTCGTAATGTCAATGGTATCTCTTTTGGTCGTGAGTTGACATGGCCCACCCATACAGATTATTTGCGTCTAAATATGTGATGTATTCATTATCTTTGCTCGGATCATACCCAGGGACATACTTGTTATTAGCTTCGGCGTGCCGATGGGTTATCATCGAAATACCACCGCGGAGGCCTTTTTCGATAAACAAATGGGTATCTATATCCGTGAGGAGTTCTAGCTGATCGCCCGTCATTTTAAGTGCCGCTTGCCAGGTCAGGCCTGGAGACGTATAAAAGTGGGCTGCATCAAGACCGTATGACTCGAGACACAGATTTCTGAAATTCTCAAAGACGTCGGCTAAGCTCAATGTATCTGACAGAACGCAGAGGTCAGAATATTCGCCGAGATTCTTAATCTGGAAACTGCTCCAGACAGACTGGGCGTGTTTGTATGCCTCTTGTGTGATGTCTTCTCCAGACAAACTACTATGGAACGCTTGTTTTGGTGGAAGGTCTGTTTCTTGGAACTTTTGAGGCCCGTCAAAATAATCGTAGGGGTAAACTTGTTTCTGTAACAACAGATCGAGATGGTCTTTCCCGAAAAGTTGGGCCATATGCTCGAACTTCTCCTCCCCTTCCTGTGCTAGATTCTTCATCAGTTTCTCCAGAGATGTTTGGAGAAATTGGAAGCTATCGATAAAATCCATGCATCCCAGCGAAAAGGAGATGTATTTCTCCATGTTGTTGGGTATACATTTGATCGCTTTGTTTTGGACTTTACCTATGGCCTGCATAACAAGGTGTGAATCGTAGCCCCATTAAATTGTGAAAGTCGACGGGAATGCGGCCCGTGTACTTGTAATTAATATTGCATTCATTGTGAGCTGCCCCCCTAAAATCCCCGGTCACGTGACAATGGTCCCTGACCCTCTCATCTTCCAGATCTTTCCTACAAATATGGCATTTGATCGCCTTTTTGAAGGACTGCCAGTCTTTGCCAGACATGACCAATGGTTGGACATGTTTGAATTTCTGTTTTATTTCTTCTTGTTCGTTGACCATACATTCGACAAACTTATTTGCAACGTCCGGTCCCCTGTACACGACAGGTGCTTTAGAGGTATCGTATGTGAGACCTACTACTTTGTACGCAAAGCTAGAGGGCACGTGTTGCGTCGTTTTCTCGGTGTATGACTCATTCGGGTCTTTTAAACAGCCGGAAATCGGTACTTGAAACGATTCGAAATCGGCATAAATGATATAATAGGGCACTTTCATTTGCTTCCTAAAGCCTTTGTAGAACAACCATTTGTCCTTCTCTTTCGGGAGTTCGACTCTCTGAGTACCGTGTTCGCGAAAATACGGCAGATGCTCTTGCAAAATTCGTTGTTTGGTAAAGCCTTGGACGCAATAGATGCAATGGAAATATCGGTTTCTACATATGTGTTGGTCGCTCAACAGACGATCCACGTTTTTGATCCAGCAGTAGTGTGACTTTGTACGGTCGGATATCATGAGCAAGTTGACGTGTCTATCAAACTGTTGTTCAGTGACGTGCATGGGAAACAGCCCCCCTTTTTCATACCCCAGGACATTGACGGATATGTTGTTTTGGTTCCCAAACTTAGGAATGTCGACCATGGACACCGGAAATGAGATTCCTTTGAAATCCAGTTTGGTCTTGTGATTTTCGTATTTACTAACACGCTGTGGGTCCTTTTTGACCCGATGTAATGCAGCCAGTACCGACCACATAAAACTTTTTTTGTCCTTATTTTGGATATTGACGTAAGCTTGTTTAGTTCTCAACTTCATCGGAAGAGGGCTGTAGCTAGAGGCCTTCATGGGTTTGTAACGGGCCATGTGTATTTGAATTTTAAGGACCTTGTCAAGAGTCCAATTACTACCCTGTCTCTGATATTCTATAAACGATGAATACATTTTTTTTGATGGATTATTTTATGCCGTTGTCCAGATCTTCGGGTTTGAGACTAGTCTGGCATTTCCCCCTAAAGTGCTGTGTGACGCGCTCCACGCGATCTTCCGTTTTGGTTTCGAAAACTGGACCTGAATCGAAAGATACCATTTGATACCCCCTTTTACGAGCGCCTTGTCTAATTTATTTTTGATGTCGTCATATTTATGTTTTAGAAGGGACATTGGGTCAAATTTAACAACTCCCTATACAGGCATGCTAACGACCCTGAAGGAACCACCGAGTGCCTCAGAACAGTCGTCTCCAGATTCGCCGGTATCTGTTGCCTTTGGTTCACTTTCAGTTGTCTCCCCTTGGTCTACTACGGACGCATCCGCTGGTAGTTCCCCATTTGCCTCTCCTTGGTCGCCTTTGAGGACATCCGTTTGTCGTCCCTCCATCGGCTGTGGGATATCTTCTCCAATGCTCCCCATTTAATTGACTCCACCACCACCCGTCTGGCTCACGTTATGTGTCTTAACGTGCTCTCGATACTTGTCGGCTCGCCAAAACGATTTCCCACAATAGGTATGCGTGGGCGGCCCGTGAGATTTGCTGCGTCTTGTGAGTCTATCTTTTCTTGTGAACTCTTTGTGGCATATATCGCATTTCCGTCTTCTGTCTCCATGTTCGGCAACATGTCTCTGTAGAGTGTTCTGGTGGTCGAATACTCTATCACAGGTAGGACAAGACCATTTTCCCTTCTTTGCCAACTGTCCTAGTTCCGTAGGCTTCCTCTTTTTATTCTCCATCCTGTAAACAAAATATTATATAAAGATATGTACAATTAGGAGATAATCATTTAAAATATTAGCCAATCAAATGGTGGTATTTGTTGGTTTTCGTATGTTATTAAATTATAAAAGTGAGTCACAACATATATTACAATATCCAAATATAAATACTAAATGTATAAAATATGACACATATACGATTCCACATACATATATATTAGTGTATAACGCATGCACTGTATCTACATATCTTAAATCAAGTATTATATTACGAAATTGTCCATCACTATTATGGCATTATATAGTTAATATGATAATAGCTGTAAACACGTCAGGGAACATAAAGGTATTGTACACTGAAACTGTTAAATCGGATTGCAGTATACAAATAGTAAATAATATGTAATATCTGCTGAACGTCACATTTAATTTAGTTTTGCCAAGTTTCTAATGTTGAAATTCAATTATATATCAGTATGATTTTGCATCTAATATTCTATAATCTTGGGTAGTATCCACAGATGATTACAGAAAATATTCATCAATTAAATTGCATTATTTCTTGTTTTCCTAACACAAATACCAAGGTTTGTTTTCACATTTTATTATGGGAACTAGTAATACCTGGTAAATGTCGCGAGCTTCTATAATAATTGCTATCTATAGACAAATAATCTGATTAAGAAACCGTGAGGTTTCAGTGCGGTTGCACGGCCATTCAACATTCCTTGCACCAGAAACGGAGATCCACCCAATTAAGGGCCCGTACGAATTGAGTCGGAAAGATGTTCCTGACAATAACAGGGACATGGTACTTTGTAACGCCCTCTTTCCGTTGTAGACTTGTACCACCGCCCTATGCCAGTACACACATAATTCGTACGTAGAACCACATCAGATCAGTATGCACACAGATAAATAATCTACACTAGTAATCCAACACATGCTGTCATATGTATATGGAACTTTTAACAACTGTATATGAGAATATGACGATTGAACCATTATGTATTTATTATTGGAATTATGTAATTCTTATTACATCATTCTCTTATTTGTTGACTAAGCAGACTTGTCACGTGACCTTATGTTAGTAATCATGTCAGACTAACTAACTAATTTCCCATTACTTACCTTTATAATATAGTGATCTTTAATTTTTCTTGCACTGTTTGACGTGTGACCGCTCTGAATACCTTCGTCAAACTGATGCAATTTTGTATTTGTTTTACCCTTTTTATAGGCTGTTGACGACCTAATTAAATTCGCGTAATTTGATTGGATAATGATGATTGAGTGATACTAATTCTTAAAAACGTCTGCAGTCTTGTATTGACCACCCGAATAACCAGGCGCGTTTTGTGTTCGCTCCGCGCGTCGAACTTGACTTGGATGTCAATGGTCTAACGCCTAACCATTCGAGCTACGCGGGCCTCTAGAGATAACAGCTGTACAATTGAATATGTACGGTGTCTTATCGGTTCAGTAAACACGCTAAAAATGCACACTCAGAGTGGCCGCATATACGTAAACAACCGCTTCAGTAAACAAGCTAAAAATACATACTCGGAGAGACCATGGTTGTGACCATTTGTAGCCGATTTAATCGTCATTTTACATCAATTTATTACAATAATGGCATGGATTTTATTTAAGGATGTAACACAAAAAGGTATAGTACTATCGTATGTTTATCTGTATACCAAATACAGATTGGTAGCATTGATACACAGTACATTCATACATGTGTATACATGTCTGACCTAATTTTACGTCTAGTCATGGTTGTAAATAGACTCGTCTTCTCGTTTTTAGCTAAGGCGTTAGCCGCAAGCAATTGGTATTACTTCAGTAATGAGCTCTAGATATTCATAAATGTCATCTCCACCTATGCCCCCTCTAGTGATAGCAGATGGTACTAAATTGAATCATATGCCGGACCTACTGTCTTTATTATGCACTACTTTGGACTCAAATTCACTTGAATGGATTGTAAATATAATTCATTTCCTTGGTAGAACATGTGATCTTATTACAACGTCGTATTCTTCTTGAAAATGCACCCTGTTTATTTCAATCGGGAAGTGCAAGTAGACTAGGTCATGCATGCTTCACGCAACTTCCTGTAAAATAATTCAGTTAATGAGCTCATACATTCATAAACGAGACCTACGTCATTTACCAGTAATACTAAGCAAACAGCAAATAAAATCCATTACCACGGACTCAAGTTCACTCTAAAGTAATTAGATCTAATCGTATTCTTAGTTAGAACTGAGTATCCTTCTACAACTTCGTATTCTTAAGAAAAATACACTGTATATTTACTCTTGGAACTGTCGCTAGATTCAGCGGTTACACGGAAATACTGTCCTCTGATTGGCTAAAATGTGTGCATGACTCTTGCATTTACGTCCCGGCCTTCATTCATATATTGAGTGGTCAGAGCTATGAAGCGGTTCTGTTCCAACTAACTGAGCAAAGTCAAAAGTGCTAATCTGTAATAATATATAAGATTCACTCCTTATATGAGTATAATGTTATCAAAATATTACATATTCGCTGAAATAACAAATCCTTACTAAAAACTCTTAAAATAGAAACGACCGCCATGTTAGATCACGCGTGATGTTATTTCAATTATCCGTTTCCTTATATGGCCAAATATAGTATTACTACTGATGCCGTCATGTTTACTACAATTTCCATATTTGGTCATGACACCCATATTTAGATGTACGACCTATATGCTAGGCCAGGGACGTAGATATACTGTCCCTGGCTAGGCCCTATCGGAAGACGGACGAAGTTTCCAACATGGCAGTCAAAGCAGATTTCGATTGCACTTGCTACGTAAACTTGATAATTTCACGACATATAAGCAGGGTATCACTTAAAATTATGTAGTCGATCAACAGAAAAAAATCATATTAAAACTTAATAGTGGATGCGGATCCTGTCAATTAATTCTAAAATCGCCCCGTGTGATTAATAATAATAATAATAATATACAGCATTTATATAGCGCCCTATATAATTTGTAAAATTACTCTAAGGCGCTTTACAACATATGGATAATAGTAATAGTTATAATTGTGAAAACGAACAGCAAAGGCTTGCAATCACTTTCATACATTTAACAAGCAATGTGCACATAATTGAACAAATAAAAGGGTGGTATTTACTTGACGTCTTTGCAAAGATTCTAAAATGCAGACGTGAAGAGGTGAGTTTGTATGTCCCTCTTGAACTTGGCCAGAGTATTCGACTTCCTAATAGCAGATGGTAAGCTATTCCACAACGTAGCCGAAACCCTCCCAAAGCATCTGTTTCCGTAGGTCACAGTACGAGATTTTGGGACACACAACAAAGATTCTGACTCCGACCGCAGTGATCTTGACGGCTGATACAGGGTAACAAGTTCCTGTAGGTACTGAGGAGCTGTTCCATTCAGTGCCTTGTATGTGTNTCCATAATCCAACCGAGAGGTAGCAAGTGAATGCACCAAAATCTTGCATGCATCTGCAATTAGAAACTGCCGAATACAGCCGATGTTCCTGATCTGGTAGTAATAGGATTTGGCAATCGCGTTCACTTGTTTCTCCATGTTCAGTGAACTGTCAAAGTATACCCCTAGGTTTTTAACAGCTGGAACAGTCTCAATAGTTCTGGCACCAACCTTGAACTGGAGAGCCACTGTTTGCTGACACTTTTTGGAAAAGACACCAGGCTTGCTCAACTAAAAGTAAATTTAGGCATGGGATCGCCCGGCCGTGTATTAATTTTAGTACTAGCCCCTGGCCTACTCTAGTTCCATATTTGTATTCTAATCTGAAACTTTTTTTTCCTCTGCAGTATTACCATTTTGTTCCATTTTCATCCTAAGATAAAGAGGTGTCACAAACGCCTGCTCACTAACAACTCGGCCAGAAACAAAAAATATGCGCCGATAAGCCTACATTTTGTATGTCTGTTGGTGTGATTTGTGTATTTCATTTATTCGTCAAGTATTACCATATAACAGGACGATCTTTTTCATTATACACATAACAACAACAAATGAATACTTGATGAAGATAAATCTATTTCGCCTTCGGAATGATTTCAGACATGTACTACGGGAAGAAGACGAGTGATCTCCCTTAAATTAAGCCTTAGACATGCGCACATTTTACCTTCATTTTGTGTAGGCCTAGATATCGTTCGCAACGCGGAAAAGACGAAAACGCAGGCGAATTTTGTCTTTATGTAAGACAGGTTGTTTAAGCAGCATTGACATTGAACAATATGCATACATTTCCGCAACGTTTACATACTACTGATTCATAAATAAGGATCTGGATCCCGATTTCGGTGATTTGTGGCCAAGCATGACGCATGTTGTCAGCGGCGATGACAAAAAGGAAGGTGCTTCAACGGTATGTATAGCAGTGATTATGCAAAAACAAACAAATGAATGGACTTTTTACACTAGTGAATAACAGCGTCACAAGGTGCTCCCGACAAAATTTTCGAACTAGGCTCAGTTGCGAACTGATTTCACATTGTGTGTGAGGATATTTGGCCTTACATTTCTTCTGATTCAGTTGAAAACAACCGTGTTATAAACATTGTATTATTAGATTCATTGCACTGTTGGCTGTCATTTCAGTTTCAATTGTTATACTACTTGATGTTTTGGAACTTAAAAAAAAAAGTAGAGTAGTTCTAAACATTATGAAATGACAGACACATTGAGGCCAAATATTAGACAAGCTTTTTTTTTTTTAATTTGAAAAATATCTTTACTGTGCTAATATAAAGCAGGAGTTCTGACTTTCACAGTGCATTATTTTACAAACTTAAGGGTATTGTAGGCACAAAAATCTAGGATAGGTCGGGTTAGCCACAGGTGCCAGACACACCAATAAGTAATGTGTGATAGTTTATACACATCATATTACTATAAGTGTGTCCAGTATCTGTGGGGTTAGCAGAAACACAGTATTTGTTTTAATTGGCCTTATTTAATGATCATTACTAGGTCACACAGGAATCATTTATAACTTGAGAGATAGAATAATTCTTCGCAGAAAAAATGGAAATATAATTATTTTTTTAACCTTTTCTGAGTTGTACAATTTTAAAGTATCTTCTGTCTGAAATCTGAACATAACTTGGTTAATGACAAAGGTGTAAAAGAATCTCATACTGGGGAAAAGTTTTTCTATATAGTCCCAAAAACTACAGTTAAAATCCTTAAGCAGTTACAAGATACAACAATATTTGTTTTATGTCAATTTTGCAATAAGCTACAAAGAGCTTGCATTTGAATAAAACATGAGTTTAATTATAGAAACCAAAACATTATAACATGAAAAAAATAAACATGCATTTTGCACATAATAGGCACATTGCACACGGTTAGCACATCAGCACTTGGTAATTTAAGCACATTAAGCACATTTGGGTACAGCACATAACAAACAAAACCATCACATGGAAAGCTTATTAGCTCATAGTAGGCACATTTGCACACTGTAAGCAAAACAAAGGATTGCAATGGACATCTCCATGTTTCCCATTTTTTTCTTCACCTGGAAACAACAAAGGGAGAATGATGTACTGCTTCATCTTTTGTATTGATGAAAACCGTGAATTTCTAGGTGCGTGTGTTTAAACTGTCCTCTTTTTTTTTTACTGTGGTTCAAGAAAATATTTCCTTCTTTTTCCACAAGGGTACTGTTTCAACTTTATCAGGCTTTTCAATTCGATGGCTAATTTATAAAAAGAGAGATAATTTTGTTTTGTTTTTAGTGGTACCTTTTTCATGTACACATGTTTTACTATCTAAGAAACCAGTTAATGTGTCTTAAGCCCCCATGAGATGTGGTGTTATAAGTTGACTTTTATGTACATTTTGTTTATATTTAGTTCTGCTAAGAGATTGACTTACATGTAATGAAATAATTGTGAACCATTTTAATGAATTCCTAAGCTGTAATGCCTTATTTCTCACTGTACAAGCTCATCATACTGCTATGCCTCCTATTTCTTTTGAATATTGTCTCTAAACATTATCATTGCTGGTGCAGAAATTATTTGGTGACTTTATGCTATTTTAGGGGAAAGCAATCAACATTACAACATACATGGATGGTTATTGATGGGAGGAAGGAGGATGAGAAATAGGAACTGAACCCCTTCTCTCATACCTTTGACGACTTCATGAGCTTTTTCAAATGGCTGCAAGAACTGTACCAACAGTGACATGACATTTGCAAGTCTATCAATTACCGTATATAGGAGGAACCTCTGACTAAATCATTTTCTCTCAGGCTCATGACAGCCGAGTCCACAGATCCTTCCAACAGCGAATAGTTCAAATACTTTCCTTGCAAAATGGAGAAGTCGGTGATCTTTACTTGGGAGTGGAACAGATTGAATCTGTGATTATTGATGCTGAAAGCCTGATGAATGTGTTTGAACAGCCCCTACTGACTAAAGGCACTAATGTTGGAATGGGTGCTGGGAGCAAATTTGAAAAACATTGAAAATATCTTTTTAAAACATAGAAATACTGGTCATGGGTTCCTACTAGTTTTTGTTCAGTGAATTAAAAGTCAACGCAAATGTTAAGCAGTAAAAGAAATGTAACATCCCTGGTATAAATTGTACTTTTATCAATGCTTATGCTCAATATCAATAAAATAAAATAAAGTTATAATGTGTAACTTGATATTTGTTAATTTTCACTCGATTTTACCGTGTCCAACTTTTGATATCAAATCGTGTGTGATATATGAGAGGAATCCCACACAAGATGTAATCTTGGTTATGTCAATGAAAGCAATTGTTTCTTAAGTTCTCAACTATATTTCTTGAAAGTTCATTTCTAAATTTCATACATCAATTGTTCAAGACAGTTTTAAGGTCAAGTTCATACATTAAAGGTGATGGCTACAGCTACACAACCTGTGCATGTGACAGGGTAATTGTCCGTGCTTTCCTAACTAAGTATTCAAACAAAATGTTTAAAACTTGCTCCATCATTCTGAACATCAAATTATGCACTACAAACAAATACACATGCAACCTTAACTTTCCTTAAGTCTTGTCAACATTTGTTGCACAATGGTATCAAAACCAACAATAATAACAACTGTAATAACATAGTATGTGCTCTAGATGGTACATTTGCAGTACTCTTTTAAAATATATTTGAAATTGATATTTGCATCTTATTTCAAATGCTAGCCTATGACGACAACGATAAAGCTGAACATATGCTATACATTTCTTTTTGTGAAGAATTTATGCAATGGAAATAGAGGGAAAATAGTGTAACTCTATTATATTTTGTTTATCTTATTCAATATTGAAACATACAACAATGTATTATATTGTATTAGAGTGCTTTTTATCTTATTTGTTCCTAGGAACACTGATGCAAAATAATTACATTTTCTATAAGTAGAGACCTTTTCACTGCAGTGAATATGTGAAAGACTGTTTATAAAAGCTTTTCAAATATTTTGACAGACTTTTAAAGGTACATTGAATGGAAAGCAGTCATCCACTAGTCTGTCCACAATTTGGTTTCAGCAAGTTAATATCCGTAAATATAGTTCAGTTTTAATGAAACTTGGGTTTGTGAATAAACAATATACACAGACTGATACAAAATTGAAACTTGAACATAATTCACAAGTATTAAAAAGCATGCATACCCTGGTCAATGTCCACACTTTACAAGATAATTTGCTTGAATATATATTGATCAATATACAAACTTCGATGATAAGTTCAAAGTTGAGTGAAAGCCATGCATAATTAATTAGCATACTGTGCTCTGATTGGTCAATGGTTTTTGCCAATTAACTTTGTCAGATAAGGCCAGATTCTGATGAAACTTGGTTGATATCTTATTCAACAACAAAGGCAAAGTTCAAAGATGAACACAATCTGTGCATAATCTATTTAATGGTTTAAAATTGCCAATTTCAGTTTTTAACGTTTGAAATATGGACAGAGGGAAGCAACTCCTATGCAAATAAATTATCTAAAAGGTCTAAAATAATATATTCTAGAGAACACTTGGTACCCCTCTTCTGACAAGCATATAAAGATATACTGTACACATAAGAAGAATAACTTCACAGTTGTAAACTTTTACATAAAACTATGATTTATAACAAAATTAACAGTTAATCCTTCTGTACAATATGATGGGAACTTAATTCGTCTTTATTTTGTTCCCCTTTCCAAAAATAATATATTTATCTTAGTATGACTTTTGCCTTAGCTTTCAGTACTTTCAGTACTTTGATTTCTTTGCAAGAAGATCCCATAATTAATTCTATTAAACGTATTGTACATATATGTCAGTTATCGTTTGTTTGTTTGTTTTTACCATAGAGTTTTGTTGTATATACATCAAATTTTCACTTCGACATTGTGTTCCAGAATGTTCCATCAACCGGTTATTACAATGTACCAGTTGTGCTATTTATAGACATGACGATACGGAAATACCCAACACATCTGTACCCCACGCTAGGGGGGTATATCATAGGGGGGTTTGGGGGTACTATAGATTATATAGGCGGGTGGCTGCGCCAGAACCCTCATTTTCCCTACTACTCTCAGCTGTAAATGAGTACGTGGTTCGGCAGTGCTAGAATTGTTGAATGCTAGCTGTGAGCGCCGAAATGACAGCTCCGGATTTATGTAGGCTATCAAGGGAGTTGAGAAAGATATTGGCTGGTTGCAAATGCCCTATAACCACGGTTGCTAATTTGAGAACCGCTTTGAGACGACCGATGAACTAGGTTGTGATAAAGCGGTATATACATGCAAGAACCACAAATTATTATCATTATTATTTTTATCGTACGCCTTAAGTAAATGTATGACCGTTATACCAATGAATTGGTTTTACATATACATGTCACCCCATCCCCCTAATCGCTACCTATAAGCAATATCAGCTACATTGCTGATAATAAGAACTCGCACAAGACAAAATGAGTGGACGATCCCCATCCTTACATAAAACCTTATTAGTATATATGATTTCCAGAAATGCCCAGAAGTTCTAGAATGTTTCCAAAAAGGATTATGAAAACATTATCTAATGTTTTTGCTAATTTTACCAAAACTTGTTAATATATATATTTACAAGTAGCATCAATACATATTTATATAGAAATATTTGAAGATAAGACAATTTCTGTTAATGAGCGCAATATTTACTATACAGACCGAGGTTTAATATACTTAATTCTAACAAAGTGTATTCAATATGTATGTATAATCATTATGACTGAAATCGAACATTTTGTGTTCTGTTTTTTAAAAAAAGATAAGAAAATGGGAGATGACCTAAAAAGGAAGTTAACGACAGGGCTGACATCTAGTCCAAAATTCATTCCCCATCTGTATGTTTATGACGATGCCGGGTCGATAATTCAGTACAAATTCGTCACGGAATGTCCCGACTACTATTTGACCAGGAGTGAAAGGTCAATTCTGGAACATAGGATACAGGTAAGTAGTATAATAAGTACTTTTAATAATGCTAGGAAAAAGAAATACACATGATTCATTTTTAAAAATAAAAGGCGGAAACCTGAACTCTTCAAACTACTAACAGCATTGTATGCTGCCATAAGATTATCTTAGACACATTTACAAGTCAATATATAATTTGGGAAAACAAGTTTGAAATTAGGTCAAGTGACAACCTGATAATTTCTTCAATAAACATCAAAGGAATTCTGATAGGTAAATATGGCTGAATAAAAATCCGAACCCACAAAATTTAATAATAAGCAGGACAGGAAGAGTCTACCCCGAAACCTAATATCTGACGTACCTGATCAAATATGGTATAATAAATTTATCATCAGGATAGGAGAGTTTATTTCTGTTCAGGAGAGATAATGATTGAGAAACAAAAGTGGTTTCTTCAGAGTGTTGATTGATGCCAAGGTGATGACGTATTTGTTATACAGATGTTGTAACTGTTACATTTATGTATGTCGTAATTAGGGCTTGAAATTGGAGGGGACCTAATTCTAATTCACTCTATTAGTGGGAAGAGAGATAAACCTTGCTATCTGTGTTAACTCCGAGTGGCAGGAAATAGTCAGAGTTGATGCATGCGCCTCGGTATTCCATGATGTTCATCAATGAAAGTAAAAGAAGGTTAACGCTCTACTCCTATTTAAATGCATTACCAGGGTTTGACAATAGTTTATATATAATTATCAAGGTATCTGCCACAATTTTGCAGCATACGCATATTCCAAATATGTAATACAGCAAGATTTTAATGATACCTGATGCAGCAGTATCAGGCCTCGTGGTCGCCATCTTTCCAGTCGTGGTTGGGCAAGGGCAGGTTGTGTCGAGAACGGTTGATGTTGTAAATGTTATGTATGTATAGATATACACAGACTAATAACTAGTGCCGCAGAGTTCTGCTAAGACATTAACAATCATATTAATGATTGTGGGTAAATAAGTGTACAGCTCTTCAAGATGTCTCCCTTTGACTGTATTTTTAGTTAATCGAACCATACGTAATAGTATGTATTAATTTACAGGATCTTTCATACTTGATGCATTAGGTTATATTCAATATAAGGATAATATTAATATGTATTTAGGGTTGTGTTAGCCATCACTATGATAGGAATGCTTTGTTGCGCCTTGTCACATGTGGTTATACTTTGTCACATGTTGTCAACCGTGGTCATATTTTGTCATATGTTGTCACGCCTTGTCACATGCGTCATATTTTGTCACATGTCGTTAACCGTGGTCACATGTGTTTATATTTGGTCAACCGAGGTCATATTTTGTCACGGCTGGTTACCTTTTGTCACATGTGGTCATACTTGGTCACAGTTGGTCACATTTTGTTACATGTGGTCACCCATTGTCACACTTTGTTACATGTGTCGTCTAGTCACAACTCATCAGTTACATGTGTGGTTAGTCATTTATGTGATTATTCACTATTTTAAATTATGCTTTGTCATTTTTTGTCGTGTTTGTTACAATGATATGTTGAATTAATCGCAACACATTGTATGGTATTCCATGATGTTCCGAATAAATGAAAGTATGCTCTACTCCTTTTTACATGAAACCTGGCCACATTGTCTCCAGACATCGGATAATTCAGTTACGGGTGGTACAATGGCATGCAAAATTATCTTTAACAAAATATGGTTTACTAGACTTAGGGACTCTTCATTTGAAAAAAAGTTATATATATATAATATAGTCGTGCATTGTATTGTAAGAACGAATGTTGTAAGATAATTTGTAAATAACTATGGCAGTTTCGGAACTTGTTGGCGAAAAATGCATGACAGTTTTTACATTATACACAATAAATGTATTAAACATATTGCAGCGTTTGTCGACAACGATATATAAGTCTGTTTGTTTAGTATCTATGAAAACAAACTGATGAGGAAACACCATTTCAGCACCCCGATGAATCTATTGACAACACACAGACAGCTATATTTGTACTCAAAAGACAAGACTGACATTCTAGAGAAAACATAAGTTGTATACAAAATTCAACGCAAGAATGTCAACAATCAGATTATTGGGCAACTTTGCGAAAACTGCAAGCACACCTCAAAGAATACCAAAAGGATTTTAAAAAATATGAGAAACACCAATTTCAGCAGAAACACACAAAGCATGCGCCATCCATTACAATAAATTGACATTAGCAGACAAAGCACATACATACAATCATATTGTCGATTAAGGCAAAGGGAATAGAATAGAAATAGAAATCAGTAATTCAAAGCATGAACAGAGATGAGGGGGCACCAGCTGAGTTATCTGTATGATCCACTTCAAGTCTAAATGGGAGAGGGGCTAGATCTACACCCAACAAGTAACCTACACGATACAGTGTATATACATGGTATCGATATGCGAAGCGTCCCGTAGTCGAGCGACAAATACACTTCGTCACATCGTTATACAGATTAACAAAACAAATCAATCACACAGTCATAGCTTGATACAGGAACAAATAGATCAAGAATTTTTGTGACATATTTAACGCGCACATTATGTATGTACAAAATAATATTTTGATGCACCAATGTCTAAAACGATGAATCTAACTGAAGACATTGTTCATGATTAAATCTGGTTGAATCTTAAATTTAATAAATTATACGGAAAGTTCTATAACAAAAAAGGGCGTGTTATGTTTGTTACGGCAACTGAATCCACATTTACTTGTATTATTTTTTTATTTTATTATTTTGAAGGAAATTATTCCCTGTTTTCCTTACGATATGGCCTTGGTTGATATGGGGAGTGGAAACTGTTCTAAAACGAGACTTGTTATCGATGAACTGCTGCAAAGACAGAACAAGCTTACGTTTTATCCAGTGGACATTTCAGAGGGTAAGTTTAAAGACAAAATGATGATATCCTCGTTAGAAGTATCATACCTTATATTTCAATACGGATGTTTTAATTTCCCTCCATATTATATTTCAGAGTTTTTGATGAAAGCAGCAAATGCCTTATCAGAGGAATATGGTGACTCACTTGAAGTTAAACCTATTGCTGCAGAATATGGACAGGGAATAGAGCAGCTCAGGTAATTAATGACACAGACAATATTACGAATTTAGCATATGTACGGTTGACGACCAAATGTCATGATGTCAAGGCTCGATAAAACATGTCATTAAAACAAATTGATATTTTAAAATTACCTAACCATATGATTTATGTTTTATGGTTTATCAATCGCAGAGGACCTAAACAACATAAGGATTTTTTTTGTAATTCTCTTCCAAACACGTTTTATATATAAGTTACAAAAGAGAACACTTACCCATCCGTGCCTAGTTAATAGACATTATACAAAACAAATATAGACTTTTTAGATGTATAAATTGAGAATAAATCATCTTTGGTTAAAGGTTTCGGCATGCTAAAATTGCCATTTTTTGCCATGTCGGTCCGAATTTAGTTTTGAGTATTATACACATGTGACATTAAAACGTTCACCTCTTTTAAGTTCTGGATCGCTACTACTTATTTGCAGTTGACACTAGTCATATCCCCTCCGGTACAGCAGTTGACTTGACCGAATCCCTATAGTTCGAAACAACTCCAGTACTTGTTTAGGGGTGAGATGTATAGATACTGCCATATCAAATCCCTGTTGCTATTGTTTGAAAAAACAGTCAGTAGTGCTTCAGTCGTTCCTTGGTAATGAGTGGCCAATGCTTGTAATATTCTACCTGATGCTGTAATGGAATTATTTTGTTTGATATATTGCGAAGAAAAGTTTACGTAACCAGACACAGTAAATTTCAAAAACGATAGCAAAGATTTACCGTACGCTCTATCTGGATTTGCCGTTTTGAATGAAATCACATGTTTATATCTGTTGTATATTGGCTTGCATATTCAATATTAAAACTCTTAATGATGAACGATAGAGCCCCCCCCCCCCCATCACATCACATCAAATTCTACAGGAACATAATCTGCATACTGGTATGACTTAGTCATGATGTCAATTATAAATATAGAGTTTGTTATATAATTGATATGTTACAGACGAGTGAAAGGTGCTAAGATAATTATGTGGTTGAGCAGCATTATCAATCTACCTTACGATGAACAAGTGAACACTCTCAGGAGGATATCTACAATAATGACAGGTGCGTTTTTATATTCAAATGAAAAACAGTTATGTCGACCAAGCAGCACTTGAGTTTATATCTCTGATGATGTATTTGTGAACTGCATGTGTTGATAAAATTATCAATCCCTATTACGTAAACCTTCAAGCTTTCCTACGTTTTCGTGCACCAATAATATCTTCCTTATTTGTTGGAAAGGGATGTTACTTCAGCTTTTGTTAACTATAATGCCATTGACAATTTGAGGGGCTGTTCACATCATTGACGCAATTTGTGCTAATTATTTCGTTGAATCGATTTTTTTTCAAAGAAAAAACGTAGCAGCATAAGGTGAACACACTATGAAGGTATTTGAGAGCTCGCGGCTGAACATATGTAGCCCCTTTGACCTTGAATATCCTTAAACTGATTCATTTGAACAACAACCTTCATCGCAGACGGTTACTGGCCAAATAACATAACCATAGGCCTTTTAGTCATTCAGAAGAAATTATTTGACAGTCATTCTTTGGACAAACGCAATAGGCCTTTATCCCGGCATACTTTATGCCAAATATCATCTCCCTAGGCTTTTTGATTATTCGTTGGTTATTCAGAAGAATTGTTTTTATCCCAGCATGCTATTTGCTAAACATCATCCGCTAAGACATTTTGGTCATTTAGAATAAGTCGTTTAAATTTTGTTTTTCAATACATTTGACCCATGTGACCTTGAATTTGGGTGAAGAACATTCACTTAAATAAACGACAACAGAGTTCTTAAATAGGATCCATCAGTTTGGAATAATGTTATGTCAAAGTTTTACTTTCTACACAAACAATGTACGTATTAAGCGTGCCGCAACGTTTCAAGACCGACTGGTCCCTTTGTTAAGTTATGACTGAGTGAGCTATTTTTATTTTTTACTTTTACAACGGTGTACTGACATATGTCTATTGGTTTTGCATTCGTTGTTTTTGTGAACTTTAATTTTCACTTCACAAAAACTATGTATTCAGGAAATGTCGAGGTACTCTTAAAAGCAAATATTTTTCAGACAAATGTAGGCTCATATTCAGTGCTGACGTCACACAGGATAGATCAGCTATCATGAAGGCCTACAATGATGATGCAGGTAAGTATCTCTTATACTATCTCAATGATAATTCTGAATTGCAGTCTCTGAGATTTAAGGTAAATATTGGCACACAGCATATACGATTTATATGCAACATGTGGTTTGAATGTGGATTAAATATAAAAAAAAGATTGGTTTTTATATTCTAACGCGATGGTACTCGAAATTTTACAGTTTTCATATACTTGATGCTGCGTTTTCATTTTTCCAATAAAAATAAATAGTATATATTATAAAAAAGAAAATATGTAAGTTTAAGCAATTAGAACAAAATTTACCTGCCTACTTCTTACATTTTGCCAATAAAATCAACTAAATATTTAAAAGTGAAATAAAAACAATTCCCCGGATAAGTACGATGCTAAAAAATGGAAAAATATTTGTTAAAATGATTGCTTTAATGAATGTATCACTCTTATTTTATTTGAAAATGGTCACAAATTTCTTAAAAGTACGAAAAATATTTAAAATATTTTCAGTGATATACATTATAACCTGCGGTGTCATCTCGATTTCATCCACGTACTCGCGATAAAAAAACTTATTCTCCCAACAAACGTTGAAAACACAGGGTGATTATATAAACATGTAATCATAAACAGTGTGTATTTTTTGGATCCTAACATATGAAAGGAGTTATCACATAACACCTCTCTGGAGTGCTGACGCTTTTAGGTAATAATAAATTCTGGCGTTTTGTCGCCTTTTTTGCCTGTTAGATGATGTAACATTGGTTTTTGTATGGGCGGTTACGTATGTATGCACCAAATCCCTTTCGTGATGTTAAGTTTGTTTACTGTTTATGTTTTGTTTGTTTGTTTTGGAGGGTTCTCTAAATGTGTTTATGGTATTGTTATTTTAAATATATTATTCATTAATTACTTTTACTGCTTTATTTCCTTTCGACTAAGATGGTAATTTATTGGCTATGATATATTTCCCCTTTGCCAATTGCTAATTGGTAGGCTAGACAATACGTGGTGAGTACAACAGTGGTAACGATGTTGGCTTCATTATGGAAAAATGACGTTACATGTACATTGTACAATCAGTATGTCTGCTAACATTGTCGGATGTTTTCCGGTTTTTCAGGATACATTAAGACTTTATTATACTGCTACCATTTGTTGAGAGAAATGTTGATGTTATAAAGGAGTTTGGCTCAAAGTTTAAGGAAATGTATAAACGAATTCTTAAGAAAACAAGAAAGAGTGACATTAAATATGTTTGAAGTAAGTGAGGTGGCAAATGAAACGAAGGGTATCATATGAAACTTTTATTGTACTTCAGTTCTTTATTAACGTATTAGGGCTAATACCCCTATGTCCAATTTATATGATAATGTGTGAAGTTTGTCTGTTGACGAAATCAACATTAGTTGATAAATGATCTGTAAATACATGCTGTAAGGTATCTATACATTTTCAGGGATGTTGCAAGCGTTGAATACAAATGCAATTGAGAGGTTGAATAAAGAGGAAGGAAGTGAGATCGACATTGCAAGGTTTACGTATGGGGTAGATTTCATATCTGACAACAATCCCCAGTACATGAGTTACACCAGGGTCTTCATGAAGGCCAACGAATCCATCCAGTATCCAATACGTAAGTTGTGATTCGTATATTTATTCTAATTGAGGTACCTTACAAGGACCAAAACTGTGCCATCCGTTATCTAATGCATGAGTTTTACGATGTATACTGTGTAAGAATAACAAGGCCCATAGTAAGGTATATGTGCCTGAATGAAATTGAACCTTTTCTTACAAACCAAAAAACTTTAGAAATGTTATCAAGGAAAAAACTCACATGCTAAATTGCCAGTAAATACATTATACATAATGAGTTTCATAATATTAATATTACATGGACATTTAAAGGTCATTGAAATGCATGAAAATAACAATTTATTACTCTTATTTTCACAGCTGGACTTGGCATTGACCTGCAGATGGACAAGGAGGAACGACTTTATTTGCACGAAGGCGAAGGGTACAGCTGTAAATACACACTGGAACAGCTACATAACATTGTCAAGAAAGCTGGACTCCGCCTGGTGAGCACCTGTATGGATGAAAACCAGCACGGTGTTTTATATCAGTGTGCAACCGTATGAAGGACTCTTACAAACATCAACTGAAACATGATAGGTGGTTTACAGAGTTATACTATTTAATCAACGTGTATGAAATATCTCAGATTAGCGCGATTGTGAGTTCGATACCTTCTGGTTTGAAAACAGACATCATTACTGACGAGATGAATCATGCTTTCTGTTTGTATTTAATAAAGTTTATCTCCTTGATTCTTGTTGATATCGTTTTGTTCATCATGAGGTGTGTTTTTTGTATTGATAAAGAGTGTGGAAAATGGTGTATTTACATGTATAAGTATATCATACTATATGTATAATCTTGACATCAATACCACCATATACACTTTTCTACGTATTTTTGCGACGCTCTGGTTATTAATAGATCAGGAGCTAAAAAATCACCGTTTTAAACATCTCTGTGGGAATAAAAAGATATGTTTATCGTTTCTTATTTACGTGAACTTTGCAAACATATTCGTTATGGTTTGAAATGTTTTTTCCTTTGACGAATCAGGTTTCGCAATAAAAATATTTTCGGTTTGAAAATTGCGGGCTTCAAAATTTGCCACATTCTGGTTGGTTGAAAAAGACCGGAACAGGAATCTCATCGGGAAGCCTGCATGATCAATATAAGAGTTTGGAGTGAATTTTACCAGTTTTGACCTCATCACAGACAAGTTTCATGTTTGAACCAAAGGTCTACCAATTTAAATATGTGTTTTTCACTCTTTCAACAAAAAAACAACCGTCGGCTTCACGAAAGATAGACCTGTGCAAGTCTACTGTAGTCACTTCAGATTCTTTGTTTATCAACGACAATGCTGATGAGCCGCCTGAGATACATGTATGTACGCGCATGTGTGGGTTAAAGGTAAGTACATGTATGCGTAGCCTACTTTGTCAGTTCGTGTCTGTGTCACAACATGACTCCCCCGTCCCCCTCCCTACCCTGGTCCCGTTTGCTTCAAGTCAGTCAATGTCTGATGCTATACTGATATGGGTCACAGAACATATAATGCTGTGACCCATATCAGCATAGCATATAGTGTATTTCAGAGGTTCAAGATGGGAAGTCGAGGGGGATTCGAGATTCATTTATATATAATAATAAGGCTGCAATAGCTGGTAGTTTGTAATGTGTCAAGGACAATACATTGCCATGCTTTTTAAATGTACAAAATGTATTTAGACGTGTTGAAAAAAGTTTCGTTTTACAAGTTATTTAATCAGTTTTGTCTCTTCTATTTAATTAAAAACAACGAAACTTACAAAAAATAACAAACATCAATCATTCCATTAAGTCTCCTTAATGCATATTACATATTTATGTGTGTGTATGTATGTTATGGACTATGGTCTGAGTGTACAAACATGTATATAATTTGCTAAGAAAGTATTTTATAAGTTTTCAAATGTCATCAAACAATGTTTCTTTTTCTTTCTTATAATTATAACTTGGTTGAATGTTCTAGCCTATATGTTTGTAAGTGTATATGAGTGTGTCTTGTTGAGCAATGTATTAAATTTGTGCTTTCCGTCCATCTATACCGGTTAGGAGAAGACTTATATAGGCTAAGCATTTTGTCTCATTCAAGTGTTACATTTTTTTTCCAATAAAATTTGTTGAAATAAATAAGTCCCCTTTACATGGACAATGTCTTTACCATTAACGTTATCATTTCTAGTATTTGTTCTACCCTTTAATTGTATCTGTATTTAATAAAGGCGTTAATTGCATTTATTTGTAGCAAATGATATATGGTTATAAATGATAAATGCATACTTGCCAACCTTTTGATTATTTTTGTATGGGGGAGAAGCCGTGTGCTCAAAATAAAATATTACAAAATATGAATAATTATAAAAGATGTATATCCCTAGGTGAAAAACAACAACTTTAGAGTGTCAAATTGCCAATTGTCTTCTTAGTTGTTCTTTCTGATGAAATCATTAGGTAACAGAATAAACATGGACAATTCTAGCATGGACTTAGATAGCAATCTAATTCTGTGGTCTGACCTATGAGTCGAACGGGGACGTAACTCACAAGATCTGGAAAATAAGCTACATGTAGATATGATTCGTCATCACACCAAGTAATTAGACAAGACCTAGGTCCATGACTTTGACAAAATTTGATATGTTTCATTTTTCGAAACACGTGAAATAATCAGTTCTTAAATATGAAAATGAAAAATCGATGAACTGATTACGTGTAACGTTTTAGTCAATTTTCAACCACGTGTATAATCTATTCAGATACGTGGTCACTCGCAAACTCTACTTACAGATCATTGATATATCTGGTCACACACTCTAATTATACTATAAACCACTGAGATACCTGGTCACTATCAGTCACTGGTAATAGTTCACTGAGTTACATGTACCTATAGTCACGAACAGTAACAGACGCACTACCTATGGACAACTGAGGTACCTGATCACAAAAAAATATAGTTCACTGAGATACCTTTACACAAAAAAAATACTATAGACCACTGATCGAGATCCCTGGTTACAAACTCTCACTATAGACGACTGAGATACCTGGTTACAAACCCTCACTATATACCACTGAGATCCCTGGTTACAAATACTTATCTTAGATCATTGAGATACCTGGTCACAAACACTTACATTAAAACTATTGATGCAACACTTCCTCAGAGATCAAGTCCAGTCAAGATGAATATTTAAAACAAAAAAACACACGTTTTTGAGGTGTTTTCATAATTGAGTTGTTAGTTTGTAAACAACTTCATGACGAGCACTGCTTTAAAATGTTATTTGCATTCATAGCTTTACGTATCAATATATACAGGTGTGAAAGTTAAGTGTATAATTTACAAAATCATATAATATGTAGTATGGCAGGTTTTGACTGTATTGTATTGGAGGTAATTTAAAAGCCTTGCAGCTGTCAACACGTCAGGTTTGTTTTCAGAAGCAGAAATCATTAATATTATCTTGGGCAAATCAAAATAATTTCATAACTGACGCACGCTTAAAAGCTTTTAACTTTTTGATGAATTGGTTTTGTGCATCCAATACAGTTAGTTATAGTCATGAATATGAATAACATATCTTCTGATGTCGATTACATTTTAGATTAAGTTTAGAGATACAGTTTGAAGATGCTTCACGATATGTAGATTTCTTTACACACGTGTATCACGCCAACAGTCGTAAAAGTTCAATTTATCATAACTCTGTCAATTTTCAAATATCTAGCTGAAGTTTGGTACATAGCCTGTATCATAGTCATATGGATAACACACATTGACTCAGTTTCAGGATACTTGTACTTTCGGTTAGTAATAAACCTATACACACTAGTAAATAGCAACAACATTTTTTATCCGGTGTTTATACATTCTAAAACCTATACCTTCAATTTGTATAATGTTTACCATTTTGATAACTAAATACTGGTTTATGAGATATCTAAAATTGAAACATTTTGTATGAAGGTTCTTATAATTATAGGAATTTAAGGGGTTTCCCCTGTCAACTACAAGTAAATGTAGAGATTCATCTGGGGAGAATTACCTGTGATAACTTGTTAGGAATAACCTGAATGTACCAGTATATGTGTGCAATCTTATTTTTGACAATTATATAATATAATAATGGAAAATTAAGGATCCTTTTATTATACCGGTGTATATCTTGGAATAAAAAAAGTCATAATTAATTTTTACACATTGCAAATTGTAGTTCTGAGCCTGGCATAAACTTGGTTAATACCGGTATATTAATGGAAAATGTGATAAGAAAAGCAGAGGGAGAATGTAAATAGAAATGCAAAGGTTAAAACATGTTAAAAATGAAAATAAATCTTGAAAGAAAAGGTTAGTTGTGCTATATATATTTCTATAGTGTAGTGGTCATCACACTCGCCACTGTTTGGTGGGAGACCCAGGTTCAAATTCTAGTGGTAATAATAGTACAACTTGAAATTATGTAAATACTGCAAACATATATAAACATAAACTACTATTTATATATAACTCATTTCCCATTACTTGGTACATTTCATATGAATATATAAATACTTGTTAATTTGTTCTTTACTGCATACAACAACAGGTCATTCGAACATCTTGGTAGGCAGTGAATATTACATTTATGTTTTGTGAACTTAAGCTAGAAAATGGATATTTTTTAGTTTTCAATGTCTTGGTTCCAGAGAAAAATAGGGTTGGTCAGTAAGCAGGCAATTTTTAGCTTACCTGGCCCGAAGAGCCAAGTGAGCTTATGGCATGGTGCAGCGTCCGTCGTCCGGCGTCAATATTTTACTTTAAAAACTTCTTCTTACTAACCGCAAGTCCTAGGTTGATGATATTTGGCCAGAAGCAAACTAGGATGAAGGGCTACACAGTTTGTTCAAATAAATGTCCTTCACCTATTTTCAAGGTCACAGGGATCAAATATGTTAAAAACTTTAACACCTTCTTCTGAATAACAAAAATGCTCAGGGTGATGATATTTGGCCAGTAGCATGCTGGGATAAAGGGCTATCCAGTTTGTTCAAATGAATGACCTTCATCCATTTTCAAAGTCACAGGGGTCAATTGTCTTAAAAAAAATCTTTATTAAACTTCTTCTGAATAACTAAGAGGCCTAGGGTTATGATATTTGGGTAGTAACACGCTGGAATGAAGGGCTACCAAAATTGTTTAAATGAATGACCTTAACTTATATTCAAGGTCACATGGGTCAAATATGTTTGAAACCTTTATACAAATTCTTCTTAATTACCAAGAGGCCTAGGGTTCTGATATTTGGCAAGTAGCATGCTAGGATGAAGGGCTACCAAGTTTGTTCAAATGAATGACTTTGAAGTATATCCAAGGTCACAGGGGTCAAATATGTTAAAAAAATCTTTAAACGACTTCTCAATTAGCAAAATGTCAAGGTAGATGGTATTTAGCCATTAACAGGCTTGGATGTTAAAATGAATGACCTTCGCCCATATTCAAGGTCACAGTGGTCAATATATGTTTAAATCGTTAAATGACTTGTTCTGTATAACCAAATGGTCCAGGGTAATGATATTTTGCCAAAATATCATTAGTGAAACCCTTTACGACATGAATAATTCACGTTCAACCTACGCATCTACAAATGTTAGCTTTGTTTTGTGTTAGGCTCAGATTGAAAAGGTATTTTTACAACAGACATATGCAAACAAAAATTGTTCGAAATGGAACTAGAAACAAATTGCAAAACATTGGATTGTTTTGGAGTTAATGTTGTTTTTTAAACTTTGTATTACTGTATTCTGTCTGAATAACAGGTCTCTGCAGGTAGGGCGTAAGAATTGTACCTGGTGCCCCCATTGCATGATCGTAAGAGGTGACTAAATTTGGGATCTTATCTTTTCTCTTCTTACTAAACAACTGTCTTCTTCCTAATGTCTCCCTTGACCATGCCTCACTTTTGGCCTTTAGTTGAGCCATAGCCCACGTCAGGATAGCTTTTGGTTCTGTCCCCTGGCCTGGACATACCAGAGTCAGCAATTTAGGAGTGGGACGACTGGTTCGTTCGTTGTCAGTATAATGTGACCGGGTGGGTAGTCGTGCTGGGTGTCTTCGTCAGTATGTTTTAGTGAGGTAGCACTTTAAATTCGGCATCAGTTCTGCGCTATCACAAGGAGACAAGCACGTACATATCGCAGCCTCCGAAAACACACACGCATACACTACACTCATGCATCGTGCACACTGGGAAGGCCGTCCTTAAATGACCATAGCTGTTGATAGGACGTTAAACAATACTAAATGTTTTGCCTCACCTTTACGTGGAAGGAGAGATATATTGTAAGCGTGTAACCCCAACAACAGAGATAACCTCGTACAGAATAACGCGCCCAATATATTGACGTCAATAAAGTGAAAGACAAATCGTGACAGACTAAAAAGTGAATGGCGATATGTATACGCTGTGTGCGCTTTACTTTACAAACATGCTAGACACTTGTGTTCAGATTGTGTCTAAATTAAAAGAATGGGTGAACAAAATGTAAACCATACTTCGAGGGTGTAAACACTTACCTCTGTTGTCAAACAAAAGCTGAACTACCAAAAGCACTTCGATTTGTGAAGGTGTATATGTGATATTCTTTAAAAAGAAAAAATGTTGCAAATCTAATATAACATAATACAGCTGTGTAACAGCTATTACGCAATCATACATTAAATAGATCATACGGATCAGTTTCGACATTTTAACTGCAACTCAAATGTATGCAAAACTTTGGATATGCCATTAAGATTTCAATACACAATACACATCAGCTAATTTGTTTAATTAATAGGTTTGATGGTCTGGCCTGTAAAATATTTGATATTATGTTTTCCTGATTAGGGTCTTAATTATTAATTGCTACTCATGAAAAAATATCTTCAAAGGAAACTCTATATACAGAACAAAATATTTTACATCTAATATAACGCAATATTCTGCTGTTACATAATCATAACATGAAATAGATTATACTGATCTGTTTTCAAATTCTTATTGCAAGTTAGTAATTTCGTTGATAATTGCAGAACCGATAAGTGTTTTGTTCGACTCAATATGTCCATTTTACGAATGTAAATTATTGCAGAAAGCTTACATGCGTTACCACATCGAACAATGATGCCTTCAGGTAAACTCATGATAATCTTTGTCTATTTTTTTAAGTCCAGATTTACTGTATGCAGCGATGCTATCAACGATATCCATTCCAAAGCTAAACATCAATATTTTCTAGTTTCAATAAACCAAAAATTCTAAATCCACATTGATTTTTTTTCAATAGATCAATCCTTGCTTTTCAGGAAACTGTCCCGATTGGTGATTAACAGAGATTAATCAAGCAATGCAGCCAATACAAAAATCAGCACGGCTGCTCGGGCAGATAGTTGAATGTGTAGAGTCATTACTTTTGGTAATGTGTACTTCATGTATTTTAAGAAGTACTTCTGACAAAGACCTTTAGTGTTGTTCTCGTATCCATCTACAGTTCAGTTATCAGTACCTAGTGTGTTCCACGTCCTTTCACGACTGCTCGTATTCGTTTGTGCGTGATATTATTAATAACATTGCTTTTTTGTTGTTTGATTTATTCATTATTGCCGCCATCACTTTCTCAAAGCCTTTCGATATTTTTGCACTTTTCGGTAGATTATCCCCAGTGTTATTCAAGCGGGAGTAAGAACTACAGAGGAAAGATCACATTTATGGAACTCTGATTGAGCTGGACCTACGATCCTGGTCACCTTTGATTCTGATTTCTGGAATTAGTGACAGAATATATTGAATGGCTACCGCGCTGTTTAGAGGATGTACTGGACTATTTCACATTAAGTGTGAAATGTGTATAGCATAAACCGTGCCGCATGTCAAAAACGATATATATGGCCATCAATGTAACGACAATCCGCAGAGACTACAAAATCAACCGATATAGTCTATCACATTTCGATTTGAAAGTTATGTGCAATATGCTTAAATTGAATTATAACCTCTGTGAATTATCGGCGATTTTACAGGCAAGAAAATGACAATGCAAATTTGTTCATACTATTGTTGAAGCAAAAAGGGAGATAACTTCGACGAGTTTGTTTTACAAACGACGAGACTGGTCGCGTAATAATTTCCATATTTTTTATCTTTCTTCATGTATTTTTGTCTCATTCGCTTTTGTTTATATCAACTTTTCATGAAAAACACAACTTAGAAAATATACAACAATTATACATTCCTTTAACAAGCATGTAACGTTATACTAAAATCCACAACTTATTTAGGACTAGCCGTAACATAAACATGAAACAATCCTAAACCCTACACACATACATTTCCTGTGGTAATGGCGATATATATATCTTAAAATTACTACATCCTCCTCCTACATACAATTGCAATGCATACATGCAAATGACATCGATTTTCTTAATATTCTATGTATCAGTCAAACATGGAGCCCAATTTGAATGACAATGCAAATTATCCCGTATCAACAATTATGAGTTTCATTATATAATTTAAATCAATTGTTAGTGTCAGTATATTAAACAATTTATAGCATTCGTTAAGATTTGATATCGTGAATTCATATTAGTGACTTAAAGAATAAAACGAGGTCAAACGTCGCCAACCTTCATGTCGTATTGTTTCTTAGTTCAAAATGGTATGCAATCAGAATGACGAACGTTGATACGCTACTGGGTGATTTTAATGTTTGTAGTCTAGCAAAAGTGCCGTTTTATGGGTGGCCTTTGAGATAATACACGAGGCAAAGTTTGTTATATATTCAACAAAAATTAATATTTGTTCTTGAGTTCTTGACGTGATATTTTCTAAGTGTAATAATACTGGTTTCTGTACTGTAATATACAAGTATTGCCCTTATAAAACAAAGGTAGTTTTAATACTACTATCATGGTTTTCGATGAGGTTGACTTAAGCAATATATTTTGAAAATTTGAATATATCAACGGACAAAAAATATATAAGGATTACTTTTGGAATTATGAGTAAATTGGTGCATTTCAAGTTTAACATTACAAAAACTTATATGTATGATTTTTTGCGTTAACTTACATATTTCAAGGAACTAAAGTTGGTGTGATATTGGTAGCCTTTACTTAATATTAGATATAAAACACACCTCGGTTATCTGTCTCATCCATTCTCTAAAGACTGTTTACTTTAATAACGTTTAAACGTATTATTGGTTCAAGTCAGTAGTCATTTAAAATCTTAAGAGGATAAATGAACATACATGGACATTTAACTTTAAACGACAAGTACAAACTGACTTGGATGTTAACCGTTCTTCTGTCAATCGGTTTAACTCACCATGTACATGCACATGCATAAAAGAAACGTAGTCAATGGAGCAAATAACGGGCAATGCGGAAAAATAATACACAACGGGCGTTACATCAAATGACATCAGAATACTTTATGGAGGGGACATGGGTAATATTTTCAATGAAACCAATGTATTTACACAGAAAAATATAATATACGGAATAATAGTTGTTCCATTAAAAATAACATTCATTCATAAGGGTTCGATATCTTCCCATTGTAACTCATGCTAGACATTCCTGTAAAATATCAAAATATTTAGCTCACTAGTGAAAAATAGGTTATTCACCAAGCTACTTATAATATCCTCTACCTACAAGGAATAACGAATGATTTAGAGTATTAAAATATAAGTTGAGGAAATAGTTACAATCATTATTTAACTTGAACGAATGACCACTGATATGTGTATGGCGTAGGGATTTTTTGTTGAGATACCAAATAAATGAAATGGAGATTTAAAACTGAAGGCGATCATGTTTTTTTTTTCTTTTTTTCTAACAAGTGTAAGTTGTATGGTATATGTCGTAGTATTGATCTGTTGGGATGAATATGAAATGTTTTGCATGTTTTTGAATTGCAAATGGAAGTTTGAAATAGATATGTATAGTCTTTTAATTGTCATGATTAAGTAACAGATGTATTTAGGTAACAGTAAAGGAACAACATGTTCTGTTTATAGAATAAAGTATAACCCCCCCCNAGTTCATAGTACCTTCCTACTATGATCAAATGAATGACCTTCGTCCATAACTAACAAACCCTTAACTTATACAATATTTAGTTTATTTAGGGAGATGTTCTTTATCAGATAACCGCTACATGTTTTCCTAATTAAAGCATTTTCCACCATGGCTATTGTTGCATCTAACATACTGATATGAGTTACGCGACTATCCAATTTGTAGAATAACCAGAGAGGAAAAGATCGCTCATAAAACATTATGTTATGAGATTACAGTGATATTTAAGGTATAACGAGGGAAGTTGAAAGAGTGCAGTATTATCCATATCAAAATACACCGAGACAGAAATAGATCACAGTCATTACTCGCGCTTAGAAACTAATCACTGGAAATATTCGTTTGTAAATATCAGTTTGTTTCAGTTCTTTATTTTGTATCATCATCATCATCATCATCGTCATCTTCATCAAAGATAATCGCATTAACACAAGGACACCTACACAATAACTCGCATAACATCATCATCATATTTTTGTTTTTATACTCTCATTCATACCCACGCAAGAACCATTAAAAACACCTTAATATGCAAAATATCAAAGTTTTATTGATATAATATAAATCGTATGCAATAAACGTACATGCAGCATGCATCTGCACATGACCAGTTCTAGTGGTGACACCTTAACTAATCTGTTCTACGTTTATACGCTAGTGTTAAATACTTTCCTAAAGTTCATTCGTATTTTCAACTCTGACTAATGAGTAATTGAACGCATTTATATATTATAAATAAGGCAGTTGTCATTTCCGTCCGTGTATACATATATTAGATGATAAATAAACAAGTTAAGGAAAATATGAAATAAAATAATAAATCAATAGTAAATAATAAATAGTAAACCTGCAAATCATAAATATATATGTAGATTTGCAGAAGTACTCTCGATACATGTACAACAGAGTAGTTTGTACAGGGACTTTCACAAAACGCAGGGAAACGCTAAGACTTTCATTCTGATGTCACTAAAGGGATCAAATATATAATTGTGTCTATATAAGCAATGTGTTTTGAATATCTGAACATGAAGATTAAGCAAATGAATTATATACTGAAGTGTAGTAAAAGTAATAAGGGAGATAAATCTGTTATACGTATCCATTTATACCGGGAGTGTTGAGTTGCATTATAGAAATAAAGCGTGCAGATGAAACCAGCATGGAGTGCTGTTTTGTTTTTCCAGAAGCTGTTTAATTAGTGTCTTGATCTGGCAACTGATAATTAATTTGAAACAAGGATGCTTCATATGTAATATAAGTGCAAAATAATTTCTATTATAATTAAGGATACTTAAGGACAAAATAAGAAAAATAAATTCGATAGATTTGTTTTCCCGTACAGGCCCCGACCCTCTTTCCAAAGTGGAGAAAATTCCTTCATATATATTAATTGAAAAGAATACTTTTCCGATTTTATATATGTAGATGACAAGTCCATCTTTCGCCTTTTTGGCCCCGTTTCTATGCCTCCAAGAGACAGATAAAGATTGGTTTTAACTTGTTTTTCTAAACTAAATAAACTTAAGAAAAAAAAAACATCTTAAGTTAAGATACGCAGCATACAATAAAAGTTTTCTTGATAATTTTGTGATAATTTTAGTACGTTATTTTCTAAACTCCTTCAATGTTTATGAAAAGTTAATTTCTATAGTTAATTAATAACAATATATGGGCTGATATCCTACGATGTTTGGGACTTTTGGTGTTAAATGGCGAGGAAATTTACTTCCCTTTTGAAATAGGCTTAATGTTTTAAAGAACATCCGGATGTAAGGCAAGTTAAAGACGTTCAACGTATTTGTGATAGGGAAGTGGGGGATAAAGGATAACCTTATTCCCTAACTGACAAATGATTGATTCACACTGGTACTACTTAAATAAACATAATCATGAATGTTTTGAAGGCACATACTTATGCTTTGCAATGTCGAATCGCATCAGAGATTTCAGATTGAGAATGCATTAATAGGATTGTCATTGGTGCTTTAAACGAGTTCTGAGAGGACTGCAAGGATCTAATATTGGTAATACGTTTTGATTGTATCCTCAGGTACACATACTTTCTAGAATGCAGTGTGCGTTGTAACGAAGTCACACAGGTGCAAGAAACGGAAATGGAATGGACAGAGGAGTGGGGGTCTGTGAAAGTTCAATTGTGATGAAAATACCACACAACGACCCTTAGACTAATATAAGCTATAACAATGGTTCATCAACCAAATCATCTTTGTTAAATTAAAGCTATCGGTTTTATTAGCTCGCACACATATAAGATATATCAGTTGTATACATTGTCATTTGAAACAGATGAAACAAGATTTAAATAAAAATAAAATCTCCGATAATGACTTTGAAGTTGTTCATACCACAAATTTATTTTCTTGATAAATATTAAGTAATAACAACACGTCTTCAGATGTATCTAATTTATGTATATGGATAAAAAAATCAAATGCAAATGTTATCAGCTGTTTCATATTACTATTTTTTTTACATTGATATTAAAGGTCAATATCAACGTAAAATATATACTCCAGGAATTACACCATTGTAGATTGCGATTGGATACATTTATTTTTTATTTTAGTTTTTAATTTCATTCAGTGTGCATTTACAGTGTTTGTAGGGACGAAATAGTTTTCGGTACAACATAAAATTGTTGACCTTTTATAGTGGGGTAGTACTGCACACGTCGAGAAATATTTGCTAACATAATGTGCTAGCTTAAGAATATAGTGTCACATCATGGATCGATGCCTAGAGACCTCCACTACACACTGGAAATACTCTTTAGTAATAACCTTACATATTGTATATACCAAATGAAAGTAGGAAAACCCGCCTGGATATATAAATACCGTGCGTATCAACTCTGTATGTTTATATAGCAACGGCTATCAACAGACAAGACATTTTACAGTCAGTTTATTCAGGGATCGGGCACATTTATCAACTTAGAACCGAACAGGCATTGATGTCTATGATAAAGATATCAAGTGCAAATCGGCAATATAAAGAGGATATTCATTTATTCCGTAAAATGTTACATCCCAGTGGTGTGGAATCAACAAATATGATTGTCTTGTTCTAGATAAATATGTGGTGAATTGATTACAATTTGCATTACAAGTTACATTCTGACAATATTCACAATGATTGAGCGGACGATAAACAACCTCTCTACCTGGATTATCCAATGTACATCACAAAACATCTTGACCCTGGTCTTCCCCATACAATCATGGACTGTTCCTTAATTGAACTAAATCTGGTAAGTTATTAAACGTTTTCTTTATTATGTATTTTATCCTTATACATATATGTAAACTGGTAGAATGATTCGGAAGGGATATATATCCTGACCATTATATAGATGTATACCTGTACGCTGTCATACATTGAAACTGCTTTCATACTTTAAACAGATTCAGTGATACATATATTAAGATATCGAATATCAACACTATCTTTAAAAGTATGTTCAAAGCCTCGTTTTTTACTTTAATGCAGTTACTTTAGATTTGTTTAGTATAAAGAAAGGGAAATATTTATGTACAACTTTAGCAATATAAACATTAAATGAAGCGTACATTGTCTTTTTTTCAAATTTTCTTTTTTCGTCAATTTTTACGTCAAATACATATATTATAGATATAACGAAGGCATATATCATACTCTAACGATGAATGAAGGACTACGCTACTTTCCAATATAAAACAATACACAAAGACAGAATAGATCCATGCAATGGGCACCACTTATATAATCAAAAATGTTCCCTTGTATAAAAGTTATTCAAGCGATCAATTCATAACGTTGAGATGATATCAGAACAGCAGCACTACCCAATGCACCATACACAAATATTCATATTTCATTGTTGAATAGGTCAAAACTTCTATAAAAGGTCCGTGTCACGAACACACGCTCAGATACGTACACTGATAATAAAGGTTTTAAGAAGGTTCATTGCATACATTATGTTTGAGCAGGCTCACACTACTATCCAATACAAAATACACCATTATAGACATGAACATTTGTTATGAAGCCTCCAGTATACACCGGCAATTCACGTCAGTTATATCAATATGGTGGTTACCAACCCTGTTCACGTATATAGCAACTACTGTCAACAATTGGATGTTGCGATCGTGTACTGAAAACACTCGGGTGAATTGGTTAAGCTGCATTTCGTCATTATTCACAGTACTGGTAAGGAAAGAAAAAGCATTGCCTGATTTATGCACGTTGCTTTACGAAATCTCCTAAAAAAACGTTTCTTAGGTTATCAAACTTTTATCATTAAAAATGCTACTTTTCACATATACCGAAGAAAGGATCAACTGATTGTTATTTGAGTTGTATAGATACAAATAATTTCTTAAAACAGGGTTCATATTTTGCTCATCTGGTCCGAAGCGCCAGGTGAGCTTATACTGTGGACTTGTGTCTATTATTAAAACGACTTTTTGTAAAACGCGAGAGGCCAAGAATCCGCGGGTGATGATATTTTGGCAGAAGCATTTTGTGCATGTATTAAAACTTTAAACGACCTCTTCTAAGTAACCGAGTGGCCTAAGGTGATGGTATTCGTCATATATTCGTTGTCTCTTTTATTAATTTAACCCCCTTTTATTTTAATTATCTACACATAAAATACGAATCCTTTTAAAATGAACCTTTTTATCTGATTCTATCTTCGCTACTTACATCTTTGTTTAGAAAATAAAATAAATAAATAAATCACCATGACCCTAAATGACCACAGCCGTCACTTGAAACTGTAAATATCAATCGATATCTTATGATCTATATGACAATAAAAGTATTGGTAAAATGAACGAAATGAAGTTCTATATATATTATATAAATAAACATGTATGTGAGATATGCGTGCGCACATGTGGATATATGTGTATATCTTTGTTACGCACTCACACTTTCAGAGTGTGCATTTATAGTTATAGTCATTATGTCTAGATCTTATATATTAATAATCATATTAGTATCATTGAACGAAATGGATATGATTCATTTAATTGAATATAAGTAGAAATATGAACAAAATGAAAGTCAAAGGTAACTTCCAAATACATGCTAAGGTATGAGAATGGATGTGTGTACCTTTTAGAAAGTAGGTTTGTTAATTGTTGAATGTTTAATCGTAAACATATACCTAGATATATTTGTTTCATCATACCACGCGATCAACAACATACCCTGTCTCCTGATTACACACACACAAACACGCATTCAGTATACGCATGGACGCACGTCCTTAAATGACCTTAGCTATGAATAGGACGTTAAGCTAAATTAAACCAAATCAAACTTTTACCAAAGTTCAAAATTTCTTTAAATGTTGGTTTACGTATGTGTGTGGTTATTATATTGAAAACATGCAAATGTGTGTCATTGCATGAAAATCAACCATTTCATTATAGTTGAAAACTCTAGCTACCCATGCATAAGAATGATTGTGTGTTTGTTAGTTACGTGCATGATATTTATTATACACATATCCTGCAACGCGCTTATATGATATTCTTTTCATAAACACGTACATGTCTTGTACAGGATCATACATTTATTTAGACGTACATACGACCACTGTACAGCCTGTACTGACATATCGGTTTCGTTGATACCTTTATTATGTAAGTAACAAAGTCTCACCACACACAGGATTTTCTGATAGGTATATGGAAAATAATCACGAACCGTTTTGCCTTATTTGTTTTAAAAACTTCAGTTTTAGATTCTAACGTTTCTTATGTGTATGAGGCATGAGTAGTCATTTAGGTTAAGAGGTCAGTGGTGGTCAATGAGGTCAGTGGGATTGTCTTTGATGTCACTGGAAGCGTTAATGTGGTTATCGATATTGTCAGTTTGGTCACAGGAGGGGACAGTGATATTAGTGGGTTGTTTAGCGTGGCAAGAAGAGGGTTCCGCTAGTTCAATAGAGTTGACATAAAGGTAAATAGTGTTGCCAGTGAGATACGATGAGGGATGTCAATTAGGTCAGTAGAGAAGTTATGGAGGTCCATAGAGTTGTCAGTGTGATCTGTAGAGTTGTTTTGAGATAGTGGAGGTTGTCAGTATGGCCGATAGAGAAGTACGTGTGCTTGATGAAGAGGTCAATAAGGCAAGTAAAGGGAACATTGACGTCAAGTTTGTAAGTTAATGACGTGTTGATGATATTAGAGAGGTCAGAATAAACAGCAGACGGGTCAGTATGATTGTCAGTAGAGTTGTCTGTGAGGTTATTGTAGCTGACAGCTAGGTCAGTAGACGGGTCTGAGAAGTCATTGAAGTTGTGACTGTAGTCAGTAGAACTATCAGTGTCGTGGGTAGACGCGTCAGGGATGCCAGTGGTGTATCTGTCAATGAGGTCGGTGAAGGATTCATTTAGGTCAGTGGAAAATTAAGTTGGTTAACGTTAGTGATATTAAGGTATGAAAAGTGGGTCAGTAGGTCAGTGAGGTATGTAGAGTTCTTAAAGTTGTCAATAGAGCTTAAATTTAGGTCATTACAGGGGTCAATGAAATTACAGAAGTTATCACTGTGGTCGGTTGAGTTGGCTAAGTGCATTGGTGGTTGGTGGTGTCAGTGAGTTTGCGAGTTCAGAGAAGTCAGCAAAGGTGCCATTTGAGCATATACGTGATAGGGCTATGGGTTTTAAAAGATATCACACCAATACCAATTGAATAAACGTAAACCCAAATGTCTAGGATGCACACACTTACACTTTGAACTGTCGGTTCGAATCACAGATTTCAGATTGAGAATGCATTAACAAAGTTCAGACAGGATTGCGCGGATTTAATATTGATTACGTATTTTTTTAAATTATCCTGTAGCGTTTATTTGTATCATCTGGTGCACATATTTGCTAGTTTATAATGTACGTTGTAACTCAGTCACACAGGTGCAAGAAATATTGAATAGATGAGGGAGTTTGGTGAAAGTTCAAGTGTTATGCATAAACGAAAAACACGACCTATAGACTACTATAAGCCACGCAAAATAGCAATGATTCAGCCACCGAGTCATTTTTTGCTAAATGCAAAATATCAGTTTATCAGCTTGTTAAGCTTCTTATTCATACAGAAAATATATGATATATACATTGCATGTATTATTCGAAAATAGTTCCATGCATTGTTGCATATCTTTCATTACTAAAGAAGTAGTTTCGAAATAAAAAATAGTCTCCGATTATGACCTTGAAGATTTTATACCGCATATTTATTTATTTTGATAAGTAGTAAATAATAACAACACGTTTCCTGATATATTTAAGTTTTGTAAATGGAACGATAAACAAATACATAATTATATTATCAGTCGTTTAATATTACTAGATATGTTAATTGATATTAAAGGTCAATATTAACGTAAACTTTACCCACAAGGAATTACACCGTTGTAGATTGCGGTTGGATACATTTATGTTTTTATTTTAGTTTTTACATACATTCAGTGTGCATGTACAGTGTTTGTAGGAACGAAACTGTTTTCGGTACTGCATAAAATTGTTGACCTTTTACAGTTAGACAGTGGTACACACGTCGCGAAATGTTTGCTAACATAATGTGCTAGCTTAAAAATATAGTGTCACGACATGGGTAGGTGCCTAGAGACATCCGCTACACACTGGATATACCCTTAAGTAATACCCTTACATATTATATATACAAAAGGAAAGTAGGAAATCCCGACCGGTTGTATAAATACAGTACGTGTCATCTCTGTATTGTTATATAGCAACGGCTATCAACAGACAAGACATTTTACAGCCAGTTTGTACAGGGATCGGGTACGTTTATCCACCTCAGAACCAAACAGGCGTTGATGTCTGAAATATACATATCGAGTGCGAAGTCGGAAATATAAAGAGGATTTTCATTTATTCTGTACAATGTTTAATTCTAGTGGTTAGGGGGAAAATGTGATTGTCTTGTTTTAGACAAAAATGTCGTGAATTGATAACAACTTTTAATACAAGTTACATTCTGGCAATATTCACAATGATTGAAAGGACGATAAACATCTTCTCTACCTGGATTATCAATGGTACATCACATAATATCGCGATCCTGGTCTTCCCCATTCAATCTTGGAATGTTCCTTAATTGAACCAACTCTGGTAAGTTATCAAAATATTTCTTTCAAATATTTTATAACGCGCTTATATAATGTTCTTTTCATAAAACCGTACATGTCATGTACAGAGTCATAAATTTATTGAGGCGTACATACGACCACGGTACAGCCTGTACTGAAATATCGGCTTTGTTGATACATGTAAGTAACAAAGTCTCACCACACACAGGATTTTATGATAAGTATATGGAAAATAATCACGAACTGTTTAGCCTTTTATTGTTTTAACTTTAGTTTTAGATTCTAACATTTCTTATGTGTTTGAGACATGAGTAGTCATTTAGGTTAAGAGGTCAGTGTTGGTGTCAATGAGGTCAGTGGTAGTGGGATTGTCTTTGATGTCACTGGAAGCGTTAATGTGGTCATCGCTATTGTCAGTTAGGTCACTGAAGGGGGCAGTGAGATCAGTGGGTTGATCAGCGAGGCAAGAAGAGGGGTCAGCTAGTTCAGTAGAATTGACATAAAGGTAAGTAGTGTTGTCAGTGAGATACGTGAGGGATGTCAATTATGTCAGAAGAGAGGTCATGGAGGTCCATAGATTTGTCAGTGTGATCTGTATAGTTGTTTTGAGATCAGTGGAGGTTGTCAGTATGGCCGATGGAGAAGTACGTGTGCTCAATGAAGAAGTCAATGAGGCAAGTAAAGGGATCATTGACGTCAAGTTTGTAAGTTAATGACGTGTTGATGATATTAGAGAGGTCAGAATAAACAGCAGACGGGTCAGTATGATTGTCAGTAGAGTTGTCTGTGAGGTTATTGTAGCTGACAGCTAGGTCAGTAGACGGGTCTGAGAAGTCATTGAAGTTGTGACTGTAGTCAGTAGAACTATTAGTGTCGTGGGTAGACGCGTCAGGGATGTCAGTGGTGTATCTGTCAATGAGGTCGGTGAAGGATTCATTTAGGTCAGTGGAAAATTAAGTTGGTTAACGTTAGTGATATTAAGGTATGAAAAGTGGGTCAGTAGGTCAGTGAGGTATGTAGAGTTCTTAAAGTTGTCAATAGAGCTTAAATTTAGGTCATTACAGGGGTCAATGAAATTACAGAAGTTATCACTGTGGTCGGTTGAGTTGGCTAAGTGCATTGGTGGTTGGTGGTGTCAGTGAGTTTGCGAGTTCAGAGAAGTCAGCAAAGGTGCCATTTGAGCATATACGTGATAGGGCTATGGGTTTTAAAAGATATCACACCAATACCAATTGAATAAACGTAAACCCAAATGTCTAGGATGCACACACTTACACTTTGAACTGTCGGTTCGAATCACAGATTTCAGATTGAGAATGCATTAACAAAGTTCAGACAGGATTGCGCGGATTTAATATTGATTACGTATTTTTTTAAATTATCCTGTAGCGTTTATTTGTATCATCTGGTGCACATATTTGCTAGTTTATAATGTACGTTGTAACTCAGTCACACAGGTGCAAGAAATATTGAATAGATGAGGGAGTTTGGTGAAAGTTCAAGTGTTATGCATAAACGAAAATCACGACCTATAGACTACTATAAGCCACGCAAAATAACAATGATTCAGCCACCGAGTCATTTTTTGCTAAATGCAAAATATCAGTTTATCAGCTTGTTAAGCTTCTTATTCATACAGAAAATATATGATATATACATTGCATGTATTATTCGAAAATAGTTCCATGCATTGTTGCATATCTTTCATTACTAAAGAAGTAGTTTCGAAATAAAAAATAGTCTCCGATTATGACCTTGAAGATTTTATACCGCATATTTATTTATTTTGATAAGTAGTAAATAATAACAACACGTTTCCTGATATATTTAAGTTTTGTAAATGGAACGATAAACAAATACATAATTATATTATCAGTCGTTTAATATTACTAGATATGTTAATTGATATTAAAGGTCAATATTAACGTAAACTTTACCCACAAGGATTTACACCGTTGTAGATTGCGGTTGGATACATTTATGTTTTTATTTTAGTTTTTACATACATTCAGTGTGAATGTACAGTGTTTGTAGGAACGAAACTGTTTTCGGTACTGCATAAAATTGTTGACCTTTTAAAGTTAGACAGTGGTACACCCGTCGCCAAATGTTTGCTAACATAATGTGCTAGCTTCAAAATATAGTGTCACGACATGGGTAGGTGCCTAGAGACCTCCGCTACACACTGGATATACCCTTAAGTAATACCCTTACATATTATATATACAAAAGGAAAGTAGGAAATCCCGACCGGTTGTATAAATACAGTACGTGTCATCTCTGTATTGTTATATAGCAACGGCTATCAACAGACAAGACATTTTACAGCCAGTTTGTACAGGGATCGGGTACGTTTATCCACATCAGAACCAAACAGCCTTTGATGTCTGAAATTTACATATCGAGTGCGAAGTCGGAAATATAAAGAGGATTTTCATTTATTCTGTACAATGTTTAATTCTAGTGGTTAGGGGGAAAATGTGATTGTCTTGTTTTAGACAAAAATGTCGTGAATTGATAACAACTTTTAATACAAGTTACATTCTGGCAATATTCACAATGATTGAAAGGACGATAAACATCTTCTCTACCTGGATTATCAATGGTACATCACATAATATCGCGATCCTGGTCTTCCAAATTCAATCTTGGAATGCTCCGTAATTGAACCAACTCTGGTAAGTTATCAAAATATTTCTTTCAAATATTTTATAACGCGCTTATATAATGTTCTTTTCATAAAACCGTACATGTCATGTTCAGAGTCATAAATGTATTTAGGCGTGCATACGACCACGGTACAGCCTGTACTGAAATATCGGTTTTGTTGATACATGTAAGTAACAAAGTCTCACCACACACAGGGTTTTATGATTAGTATATGGAAAATAATCACGAACCGTTTAGCCTTTTATTGTTTTAACTTTAGTTTTAGATTCTAACATTTCTTATGTGTTTGAGACATGAGTAGTCATTTAGGTTAAGAGGTCAGTGTTGATGTCAATGAGGTCAGTGGGATTGTCTTTGATGTCACTGGAAGCGTTAATGTGGTCATCGCTATTGTCAGTTAGGTCACTGAAGGGGGCAGTGAGATCAGTGGGTTGATAATCGAGGCAAGAAGAGGGGTCAGCTAGTTCAGTAGAGTTGACATAAAGGTAAGTAGTGTTGTCAGTGAGATACGTGAGGGATGTCAATTAGGTCAGAAGAGAGGTCATGGAGGTCCATAGAGTTGTCAGTGTGATCTGTATAGTTGTTTTGAGATCAGTGGAGGTTGATGGAGAAGTACGTGTGCTCAATGAAGAAGTCAATGAGGCAAGTAAAGGGATCATTGACGTCAAGTTTGTAAGTTAATGACGTGTTGATGATATTAGAGAGGTCAGAATAAACAGCAGACGGGTCAGTATGATTGTCAGTAGAGTTGTCTGTGAGGTTATTGTAGCTGACAGCTAGGTCAGTAGACGGGTCTGAGAAGTCATTGAAGTTGTGACTGTAGTCAGTAGAACTATTAGTGTCGTGGGTAGACGCGTCAGGGATGCCAGTGGTGTATCTGTCAACGAGGTCGGTGAAGGATTCATTTAGGTCAGTTGAGAATTGAGTTAGTTAACGTTAGGGATATTAAGGTAAGAAAAGTGGGTCAGTAGGTCAGTGAGGTATGTAGAGTTCTTAGAGTGGTCAATAGAGCTTAAATTTAGGTCATTACAGGGGTCAATGAAATTACAAAAGTTTTCACTGTGGTCAGTTGAGTTCTCTAATATCATTGGTGGTTGATGGTGTCAGTATAGTATGGTGCCTTTATAGTTAACAAGAACATTAACTTTAACTACGTTATTATCTTAAACTAAGAGACTCAACATCAAATCAAAACAAGAATTAAAATAGGTTTCAAAAACCTGAAATTTCTGAATAATTAGAAATAAAATGTCATAACTTTATCCAAAATGAATCAGGGGACACTATGCAAATACACACATATACGCCTTCTAAAGATGAATAAGTATAGGATGATGTGATCATATGTTCCTATATTTAACTTTAAGTATTAGAGGTATAACTATCGTACATGGTACATAATGAGTATAGGACCACACTGCTATTCAATACAAAAAACACCAGGACAGAAAAAGATCCACGTCACGAACCAAGTTCATATACGTATACTGATAATAAAGGTTTTACGAAGGTTCAATGCATATCTTATGGTAGAACAGGCCCACACAACTACCCAATACAAAATGCAACAAAAATGAAGGGACTTTGCCAGTTTTACCACCTATCGACCAGCCCTCATACCCTATATCGTGACCCTGCCCCTGGAACCAGATCAGATGACAATAACTCTTAAATCTAAATGGAATATATTTTGTACTCGCAACTCTTTATTACATGTTTGCCAGTGAAATATCGGATTCTATCAACTTGATAAAACTGATATCTTTGACACTGTGACAAATATCAAGAGTGATATTTGGTATTGACCAATAATAACGGTATCTTCTATTCGCTGCATTCAAAGGCATCGATTTTTTTGTTCAAATTCAAATGAAGCGACGGTAGAATGGGTTGTTGTTATGGCAAATGTTTGGTACACACACTCAAGTATTTATATGAATATACAATTAATAACATTTTCATAACCAATCACACCAGATAATAGCAGAGAACGTCAGAATTACGTTGAGTATCCCATTCAAAATGGCGCACAACCTTGTTGTTAAGCGTGACGTCATTTGAATATGGCGCTAATTATTACGCTTCTGATTCCTACTCTTTTTTTAAAGCATTACATTTTTCATGCTTTATCCTTTTAAAATGTAATAAATAGAAAATTTAATGGTGTCTTAAGTAATAACAAATATATTTCGTGTGGCTTGTGAAATATATTTGTTATTACTGAAGACACCATTAAATATCCTTTATATATTATAAAAATTCGGATCAAATCAATACGATTTTCATGGATAGTTCGTACGTATACAGCATTCCGATTAGTCAGAAAGTTATTCAAATTCACTGTCATAATAATTTAGGTCTAGATCATGTCATGATAATTTACCTGTAGTGAAGGAACACATAGGTCAGATGCATTAAAACTTGGCCCAGTGGGAGCGAAAGGCTTCCTATTCAGACGACAATTTAACTAGTACCCTTACGATTGTTCAAATATAAATGTCATTCAGAGTCGCATTATCAAATGTTAAAAATAAGTACAAACGTTATCGGTAGTATAAAAAGAGGCATAGACAAAAAATAAAACCTAACATGGCGTATGGGTCACAAATATCATATGTTTAATTAACATCATAAGCATTAGCGGAAAAATAATCAATAGAACCGTTTTACTTCGTAATCTTAATATAAATTCACAACATGAATCTGTGGTTTTGTTGTTGTTAGTAGTTTTTAAATTAGAAAGATACCTGTAATGTATTATCGAACTAGAACAGCAAAAAACCAATAAAAGAATACTTTAGTGTCCATAAAACCACAATTCAAACTTAAAGTCGGTAAAAATATATTTAAATATGAACAAAGGAAAGCTTTTAGTAGTTTGAGGTAAAAGATATAGATAAGTACATAGAGGAACGGTATCCCCATTGTGTGTTTACAGGATCTCTGTCGGACTTTGACATATCAGGTTGATGGCAGATCAGGATGAGCAGTATGAAAAGTCTTGGATTCTACATCATATCCTGGACAGGTATATAGGGAGCCGGAAGCTGGTGGCCGTCAGGAGGAAGCTGACGTTTGTGAAGGAGCAAATAATGAATTGTAGGGGAGGCAAATGTAACACTTCTTACGTAGGAAGTTTGTCAGAGGGAATCCAAATGAAAGGCTCGGACATCGATATTATGTTTGTTGACACCCATGTGATAGTGCTGTGCCCTGAGCAGTGCATCAGTACTCGTCTAGATAGTACAAAAACAGTGTTTATAATGCGAGATGCTGACAGTCGACCTGGTTATGTACATCTTGAACTAGTTAATCTGGGACAGACATGCAATCCATCATACATCCAATGCCTTGTTCTAGTTAGGGATGCACTGTTCATATCAAGTGAAATTTATTCACGGGTTCTTGCTGATGAAGTTGGTGCTATCTCCAACAAGACGTTAGAAACAAATGGCCCAGCTTTTAGGGCGAATAATACACAGAATAACTGCGCACGTGATATTGATAGCGTAATCTCCTTTCCATGTACTAGTTGGCCACGGGAAGCTAATGAGTGGGTGAGTAGGACTCGTATGTATGAGTGGCCAGGATCTGATTTGAGAGATCAGATAGTACAAGGCGGTTGTCATCTTGTCTCTGTAGGGGATAGAACATCCCCTGACACATTCCTACATTGGCGGATTTCATTCGTATGCGCTGAAAAGAAACTTATACATTCTCTCAGTCATGTCCAATTTTTAGTATATGGACTTCTGAAGAACTTCCTCAAACAAATATCACACAGTTTTGGGCAGCAAATAAAGGATGCGGATATTATATCATCCTATATTATGAAAACAACTGTATTCCATGCAGTGGAAAGTACACCTTGTTCGTTGTGGCAAGAAAGAAATACATTTTTTTGTTTCATGTTGTGCTTAAACATTTTGATTGCTTGGGTGAATACAGGACATTGCCCAAATTACTTCATTAAAAGCAACAATATGTTTCTTGGCACAGTTCATGGTGAAAATCAACAAAACATCCTTCGTATACTTATTGAGCTCCATGATAAGAAATGGAACTGTCTTTCAGTTGGAACCGTCATACAGCCATCTATAGGATTACGAATCAACAGTGTGCAGAATGGAGAATGGGAATATGTATTACCTCCACCGACACAGTCAGAACAGGAATGTGACATGCTGATATTCTCTACATTATTTTCATTTGAAAATAAGTCTGCTTCACTTCCCGTTGCACTAACACTCCTATCTAAATCAAAATCAGACATCGACGAGTTCATAGGTTACATATGTACAGTATTTGCATTGTCTGATACAGGGGTGGATACATTCGAGAAACATGTTGCTGCTAAAGGAAACAAAGAGAAATACAAATATCTTAGGAAATGCAAAGACCTTCTGGCACCTCTTTCATTAGTTTGTACAAGTCCAGGACAGCTAACGTTGGCAACATATTACTACCAAACTGGAAATTATGTGAAAACACTAGAGATGTGTCGAAACATGGTTTCGTCATTCAAAATTTATGTTGGTGACTTTGCAACTTTTAGGGACAAGGACAGGTACGAACATCTCTATTGTGGGCGTGGTTACACCCTACTTCACAAATGCCAGGGGGCATGTGCTTCGTTATTGCATATAAAACAATCTCATTTATCGTTTTGCCTCTCCCAGTTACACAAGGAGTTGATAAACTTACGGGGTATACATGATCTTTTGATCCCCCCACTTCCTTATGCTGTGTTTCTGTCCTTTTTGTGTTATCATGAGCTCGGTGATACCAGAAGACGTAACGAAGCATTAATTCATCTTCGGGCCTTGAAATATGACGAGGAACAGGGATGTTATTATTACTGGATAGTCAACAATATATTGGGGAAATGTTATGAAATGGTTGGGGACACAAGCAGAGCTCTCAGGGAATATAGGGACTCCCTTGGTGGTCAAAGACCTAACCAAGATCTTAACACTGCCGAGGACAGTATAGAACGATTACAGCGTTCACAATAGCGAGAGATATTAGATCATCAATGTAAATCAGGACACTACAAGAAAATCTTCCATGCAAATATTCCGGGAACAAAGACAATAAGGTCACCTAATATCAGACATACCAGATCTTTGCTGATGTTAAATCAGTTGACTTGGTCCTATGTTACACTGCTCATGGTTCAATATACTGTTATTTATTATGTTTTGTTTATATATTTGTATTGTTGTAGGTGTATTGGTTTCACTGTTTTACGCTGCACATCTATAAATGGCTTACTGAATGAATAATGAATAATAGAATGAGGTCTTGGAACTGTTATTGCTGAAATAATGCATGACAAGGTATCACCACCCGAAATAAAAAGTGTTATCACATATTATGTCATATGAAATAAGACAATATGATTTCTAGGAATATGTGGTTTTGTAAATAGTGCAGGACAAAGTATCACCAGCTGAAATAAAAAGTGTTATCACATATTATGTCATATGAAATAAGACATATAATTTCTAGGAATATGTGGTTTTGTTAATAGTTCGTGACAGTGTGCGGCAAATTCTTGATATGCTGGTGTTTGACCTTCCCTACTAGTATCAACAATACTTATATCAACATTTTGTTAAATTGACTATGTTTTGATATGTACTTACTGAATATGAATCTTGACATTTGCACCAATTCAATGTGTTGACATGAATTTTGAAAGTATTTCTTTAACGGTATATAGGTATTTATACATGTATGCACGCTGCTTTACTTAAACAAACACGAAATTAGCAGAAAGGTTTTTTTAATAAGAGCGTAGCCAAAGGCGCAAGAGCGAAGCTGTTTAATGGTAACACATGCGTGCGTAACAGAGTTGCTTCCCCTTTCTACACCTTGCCCTTGATTATTTTCGTCCGGAAGTAGCCATCCAGTGGGGAAACCGGATATGTATCCTTGAAGCAAAGACAATATTGAGTTTCATCCCATAAATATAGGTATTTATACATGTATGTACGCTGCTTTACTTAAACGAAATGAGCAGAAAAAGTTTTTAATATGTTAATGTTACAGGAAATAAGAACTAAACATGTGACGTTTCTCTGTCAATCCCTGACAGTGTGTGTTATGTTGACAGTAGTGTATCATCCCTCCTCTTTTCACTTTAAATTTTGAGTTTTATGTCAATTTTGAGACATGGACGTTTTGTTCTTAGTAAATGTGTTAGATTAGGTACAGACATGCTAGAAAGGGTTACAATACCAGAGATACATTGTACCATTTTAAAGTCTAATAGGAACTCTATTTACGAATAAGCGTAAACATTTTTGAAATCTTTACAATCTATTTTCAATCCTGTCTTTTTATCCATTATGCAGCAAAAGTGTAAAAAAAATTATTAAACGAGTTGTTCGTTTCATTATTTGTAATGTTAATTTATATTGTGTGTTAAACATTTCATTTCAAAAAATAAATACTAAGTATTAAAATTAACAATTACTGCTTTATATGCTACCTGTTTGTTTGTGTGCTAAAACGAAATGTTAAAAACATTCATTAAAGAAATAAATGAATAAAACTGTAGATCTAAAAGTTTTCGCCAGGTCAAACTTTCGCCTTTCGACGATACAATCTATTTTCGCCCAATATCAAATTCGCCCTTCACATTAATTACTATGCATATAATATTGTTAGCAAAGGTTCTTGAATTTGCCCTTATTATGAAATGCGATAAAGGCGAAAATTAAACTGCAGCGAAAATTTCGCGGTTTTTCAGTACAACGCAAATGAAATCTTAGTTTTAGGGCGACATATTAAGACAAAGCACAGGATCCGTATAGTTGGTTAGTATTTCCTTTTTGACCAGGATGCTATTTAGTGTGGACTGTGGAAGTGGTAAGTATGAAACGGAGGTTGTCATTGTAGTCATTAGAGGTGTTCAGCGTTTCATGTGGAGTGTATATAGTGGAGGATGACTGGGGTTAATGGAAAGGTCAGTGTGATAAGTACAGAGTGTGGAAAGGTCAGTATGGTTAGTATAGAGGTCAGTGAAGGGGTCAGTGATGGGGTCAGTGAGGTCACGGGAAAAGGTCATCGAGGTCAGTTGAGTTGTCAATGATATAAATGAGGTATCAGTGTGGTCAGTGGAAGTTGTCAGTGAGGTAAGTAGAGGGGTCATTGAGGTCAATAATGTTGTCCGTGTTTTTCAGGTCATTGGAAATATTGGTGTGGTAAGTGGAGGGGTGGTGTTTTCAGTTGAGCTGTCATTTTGTCAGTGGAGTTGTCTGTATGATCACTCGAGGTGCAGTGCGGTATACTGATGGGTTAATGAGGTCAGTAGAGTTATATGTGTTGTTGTTGAGGTCATTGAGCTATATAAATGTAAGTAGGTAAGTCCGTGTGGTTAGTTGAGAGATCATTGGGGTCAGTGAAAGGTTCTAGGGAGTCATTAAAGTTGTCATTGTTGTCAATAGATAGGTCAAAGAGGCAATTAGAGTTGTCGTTGAGGTGAGTAGAATGTCAGTGATGTCAATGGAAGTAACGGTGAGGTCAGTATTGAGATCAGTTCGTCACCGTTGTTGTCAATGTGGTCAATGGAGGGGTCAGTTCAGTCTGTGAATGAGTCATTTGGTCAGTAGTGGTGTTAGTGCGATCACTGGAGTTGTCGGTTAAGTTATTGGAGAGGGCATTCGGGTCAGTAGAGGGGTAAGCAAGGTCAGTGGAATTGTCGGTGCGTTCAGACGAGGTTCCAATGAGATCAATGGAGAGGTAAGAGAGGTCAATGGGTGTGTCAGTGTTGTCGGCGGAGGGGTCAGTGTAGTCAGTAGAGGGGTCAGTGGAGTTGTAACAGATCAGTGAAGTGGTCAGTAGAGCGATCAGTGGAGGGGTATATGAGATCAGTGGAGGGGTCAGTTGGGTCAGGGATGTCAGTCGGGTTGTCCATGTGATTAGTTGTGGGGTGCGTGAGGTCAGTGGAGTTATCAGTGAGGGCAGTAGAGGGGTCATTTAGGTCAGTATAGGTCAGTATAGTAAGCATTGAGGTAAGTAGCGTTCTCAATGAGATAGGTTCGGATGTCAATGAGGTCAATGATTATGTGATCCATTAGTTGTCATTGAAGTAAATGGAGTCGTTCGTGAGGTCAGTGGAGGGGTCAGCGAGTTCAGCAGGGGTACATAAAGTCATTGGAGTTGTTAGTGTGGTAGTGAGGTCAGTAGGGTGTCAGTGAGGTCAAAGGAGGGTCAGTAGAGGTGTCAGTGAGGTCAGTAGGCAAACGGTCAGTGGAGTTGTAGTGTGGTCAGTGAAATTGTCAGAGAGGTCAGCGGTGGGGTAAGTAATGTTGACAGCGAGGTCGGCGGAGGGTCAGTGAAATAGTCAGTGAGGTCAGCAGAGGGTCAGTGGAGGTCTCATTGAGGTCAGTATGGGGTACGTTTGGTCAGTAAAGTTGTTAGTGATGTCAGCGGAGGGTCAGTGAAATTGTCAGTGAGGTTAGTAGAGAGGTCAGTGGAGATGTCAGTGAGAGTAAGGTCAGAGTAGTTTTAGTGTGGTCAGTGAAGTTGTCAGTGAGAGTAAGGTCAGAGTAGTTTTAGTGTGGTCAGTGAAGTTGTCAGTGAGGTCAACGGAGGATCATTGGATATGTGAGTGAGGACAGTAGGGGATAAGTATGGTCAGTGGAGGTTCAGTGTGGTTAGTGAAGTTATCAATGAGGTAAGCGGAGGGTCAATGAAGTTGTTAGTGAGTTAAGCGGAGGGTCAGTGAAGTTGTCAGTGAGGTCAACGGAGGGTCAGTGGAGATGTCAGTGATCTCACTAGTGAAAAGGTATGGTCAGTGAAGTTGTAGTGTGGTCAGTGAGGTTGTCAGTGAGGTCAGCGGAGGGGTCAGTGAGGTTGTCAGCGAGGTCAGCGGAGGGTCACTGAAATTGTCAGCGAGGTCAGCGCGGAGGGTCATTGAAATTGTCAGTGGGGTCAGCGGAGGGTCAATGGAGATGTCAGTGAGGTCAGCGGAGGGTCAGTGAAGTTGTCTGTGAGGTCAGCGGAGGTTCAGTGGAGTTGTCAGTGAGGTCAGCGGAGGGTCAGTGGGGGTGTCAGTGAGGTCAGCGGAGGGTCAGTGGGGGTGTCAGTGAGGTCAGCGGATGGTCAGTGAAGTTGTCACTGAGGTCATCGGAGGGTCAGTGAGGCCAGTGGAGGGTCAGTGACGTTTTCCGTGAGGTCAGCGGAGGGTCAGTGGGGGTGTCAGTGAGGTCAGCGGAGGGTCAGTGAAGTTGTCACTGAGGTCAGCGGAGGGTCAGTGGAGTTGTCAGTGAGGTCAGCGGAGGGGCAGTGAAGTTGTCACTGAGGTCATCGGAGGGTCAGTGAGGCCAGCGGAGGGTCAGTGACGTTTTCCGTGAGGTCAGCGGAGGGTTAGTGGGGGTGTCAGTGAGGTCAGCGGAGGGTCAGTGGGGGTAATGTGGAGGTCAGCGGAGGGTCAGTGAGGTCAGCGGAGGGTCAGTGAAGTTGTATTTTAGGTCAGCGGAGGGTAGTAGGGGTATAATACCGCCGCCACATCCCCTTTTAAGGGGATTAAAAGGGGATTATAACATTTGACCTAGGGCGATGACGTAATGTGACCTTTGACCTTAATCCCATTTAAAAGGAGGATTTGACGGTGGTATTTAGGTCAGATGATGCAATAGTGGAAATCCCTGGAATGTATAGCCTAAGGAGGTAACCTTGGAAAGACCACCCACATGCAGGAGGATCTGACCCCGGTAAAACGTCATTGGAATGTAATAGCCTAGCGGTAAATCCCCTTTTTGGAATGTAAAAGTTGCTAAATCAAGGTCATGGAGTCAGTCCCTGATCCCTCACTGTTAACTATAAATATAGAGGGAGGGATAAAGTGGCTTAGAACCCCCATTTCCTATTTGGATTGATGCCATCACGTTTATTTATAGATAAAAACAAGTTACGACAGGTTCACAAACAAGATTGGACACGTCCACCAACGTTGTGCACATATTAGTTCTTAAAATAAACAAGTCGCAACAGGTAATACCTTGTGACGGCGGTATTTAGGTCAGATGATGCAATAGTGGAAATCCCTGGAATGTATAGCCTAAGGAGGTAACCTTGGAAAGACCACCCACATGCAGGAGGATCTGACCCCGGTAAAACGTCATTGGAATGTAATAGCCTAGCGGTAAATCCCCTTTTTGGAATGTAAAAGTTGCTAAATCAAGGTCATGGAGTCAGTCCCTGATCCCTCACTGTTAACTATAAATATAGAGGGAGGGATAAAGTGGCTTAGAACCCCCATTTCCTATTTGGATTGATGCCATCACGTTTATTTATAGATAAAAACAAGTTACGACAGGTTCACAAACAAGATTGGACACGTCCACCAACGTTGTGCACATATTAGTTCTTAAAATAAACAAGTCGCAACAGGTAATACCTTGTGACGGCGGTATTTAGGTCAGATGATGCAATAGGGGAAATCCCTGGAATGTATAGCCTAAGGAGGTAACCTGGGAAAGACCACCCACATGCAGGAGGATCTGACCCCGGTAAAACGTCATTGGAATGTAATAGCCTAGCAGTGTGAAATGATTTGAAAAATTCGAATTGCTTTAAAACTGCTTTACTAACATACCGTGTAGGCAGGACTGAGTGTATACTGCTAAATGATAAAGTAGATATAAGAGGACGTACAGAATATAGAGAATAAAAACTCAATAGTCTATCTATGGTGAAGGTTTTGTATGTCTTTGTAGAATTATTTTTTTGTAAATATATAGAAAATCAAGAACCGATATAATCATTAGTAGGAATAATTAATAAAACACAAACACAGAAATGAGGTTAAATGGGTGGTTTAATATGTACAAAGATTAATGTGTATTTCCAAAATTTCTACCTAAAATTTACGTTGAAATTGTGCCAACTGAAACATGATATAAGGGAAGTAACTCTTATACTTTGTCGTATATTTGTATTTCGTTTCGACAAGCAACATTAATTATGAAAAAACTACATATGGTCTATAAGCTTACATATATATACATAAAATTAAAAGTATATACAACATATAATTAAAAAGCTTGTATTTGACATTTCGGTAAGCATGTTCAACAATAAGTAAACAGTAAACTCGTAAGATGTACAACATATAATTAAAAAAGCTTGTATTTTGACATTTCGGCAAGTACAACAATAAGGAAACAGCAAACTCTAAGATGTACAACAAATAATTAAAAAAACTTGTATTTCGACATTTCGGCAAGCAATAATTATAGTTTTTGTACCTACTTTCATTAAAGTTGTAGTCAATGCATGTCGTTTTTTTATTCTGTAGTGACCGTGTGCCCACGTTTCACCATTTTGTTTTACGTAGCGTTTGTCGTCAAAACTACAGAGACCGGCTTTTCTGATGGTGTATACATGTAAGTCGTGTCTATCACTTCTGATGGAATTCATGTCACACATCAGGGTTTTAGATTCAAACAGGCATTCTAGATACATGTCGTGACGTAAGTCGTGTACGATGGTACTCCGATTAATACCCTTAGCTATTTGCTTTGATTTATCAGCGCTATATGTATAGGAATACATTTTAGGTCTGAGTCCAACAAATTCTTGTAAAATCGTCCCACCTAATTCATCTTTAAACTTTCCCGGTATTTTTTTGTTGGTGATGTCATAGATTGGATGATCGGTAGGGTAATTTGATAAATCGAACAAGTGTCTGTCTTCTTGTAGTGTTTCGTATAAGTCTGCCACGTCCGAGATTTCATACATCAAACTGTCGGTGTCGGTCATTAACAGACGTATGTTGTCATATTTAGATAGCATGTGGTTGTAGTGGAAATCATACATGAT
>NW_018406970.1:930198-965660 GCF_002113885.1 Mizuhopecten yessoensis | reverse complement strand
TAAAATCAATATATTTCTTCAACCATGGATGCTGTCTAAACTCTAATACTCGGTGAATCTTGGTCAGTTTCATTCCCAACTCTAAGTAAAGCTGCAAGTTTCTATAATGACATATATATTTCGTCTTGTTTTCTAGCGAGGGTACGAGTTTAGGAGTGGCAACACGTCCCCACAGTTTGTTGTCGGTATGTTTGAGACTGGGGTGTAATATTTTCCATAATTCTTTACTATGGGGAGATAACATTTCGTCAGAAATGACTTTGGTTTCCGGAGCAAGCGGATAGTCCGAATGGAGATTGTGTAGTTCTGGTGGGTATTCTAAATCTACTTCTAAGACGTATACCATGTCACCGTCTATGGGTATGTTTTTGACATTGAAATGTTCCACATTGTCAACCCACTGGAAATCTCCCATGGGTAACGGTTCGGCCATGGCCTTACCGTACAGGTTGTTACAATCTGTATAGATGTATAAATGTATTTGTCAGGTTTTGAGGAATCGTACGTCTCTGCTATGTAGGAATTGTTAGCCTTTGAGTATTTATTTGATATCATGGACACTCCACCCCGCACCCCGCTCTCGAAAAACAGATACATGTCAGGATCTGTCAACAATTCTAAACAAACTCCAGTCATTTTGAGTGCAGTACTCCATGCAAGTCCGGGACTTGTATAAAAATGAGCCGGGTCTAGCTTGTTATAATTCATACACATGGTTCTAAAATTTTCAAACACGTCTGCTAAGAGTAGAACGTCCGTTTTTAAATAAAGATCGTGATATTCTCCCAAATTTTGAATGTTCAATGTATTCCAGACACTCTGTGCATGCTCATAATCTGCTTTACTAATGTTTGATTTGCTCAGTTGACTGTAAAAAGACGACTTTGGAGGTAATGTCGTTTCGTCAAATCTATCTTCATTGCCCACGTATTCGTAAGGGTAAACCCCTTTTCTCAACAACAGGTTTGCATGCTCTACAGAAAATTCACTGGATAGATGTTTAAATGATCCCAATCCCTCTGAAGCTAAGTTTTTGACTAACGATTCTAGACTCTGAGACATGAATTGAAACGAATCTATAAATCGGAGATATCCCAAACTAAATGAAATGTATTTTTCCATATTACTGGGAATACACTTAATGTTAGAGTCTTTAAATAAGCCCATACTTTCACAGATGATGTGACCGTCGAACCCTTTAAGATTGTGAAATATGATGGGAATAAAAGAGGGATATTGAAAATTGAGATTGCAACCCTGACAACTCGCCCCTCTAAATTCACCCGTCAAATGGCAATGGTCTCTGACTTTGACATTTTGCGTAAAATATTGACTACATATGTGACACTTTGTGCTAGTTTGAAACTCTCGCTCATTTTCTAGAGACATGACTAAAGGTTCTACATGTTTTAAAATGTCTTGGATTTCCTTTTCTTCTTCTAGTACATGTTCCAGAAAAGTTTTTCTCACGTTTGAACCGCGATAAATGACGGGAGTTTTTTTTTACTTTTTATCTATGCTGATCACTTGATAGCCAAACCCACAGAGTTCCAATTTTGCATTTAGAGTCGTACTCGATTGTTTTGGATTGGGAAGACATGTATCCATTCTCTGAGCGAAAGTTTCAAAATCTGCATAGATGACAAACGGAACTTTCAACTGTTTCACAAAATCTTCAAATTCTAACATGTCTTCACCTTCTTTTGGAAGTTTTACGTGTTGTGGATCATGTTTAGAAGAGTACTGAATGTGATTGTCTAATAGATCATTTCTAATAAACCCTTGAAGACAATAATGGCAAAAATAAGTCTTATGCTGTGCCGATTTCGTTCTAAATAAAAACTTATCGAGATCCCTAATGAGACAATAATGACTTTTCTCACCTTGTTAGAAATGCAACAAATTGACATGATGACGTACTTGCCGTAATTTCGTAACATATAGGGGGAATATATCCTTATCCTCATATCCAAACACATTCACGGACATGTCATTTTGTCTTTCAAACTTTTCCACTTGCGATATTGTCACGGGGTAATGTATCCCAAACATGTTCAGTTCTGCTTCGTATTTATGTAGTTTGTCACTCGTTCCGGAACCTGATGATCGGGATGGAGAGAAGCCTAGATGGACCACAGGAAACACTTTTCGTCTTTGTTGACGATGTTGATGATGCTTGAATATCGGAAAGTGGCTGGTGTTGGTAGGTAGGAAGAACCACTCAAGGGTGAGAAGTTTGCAGTACTAATTTCCAGTTTCACTATTTTCTTGAGTCTCCAATTAGATCCCTCTCTCAGGTAGTCTTGGAATGAAACAAACATTTTCTGAAATGCTTCATTTAAATTATGGAGGGAAAATGTTTCATCGGGTAAATACATGTAATTTTTACTCCGGAAATGAGGGTAGGATTGTTGTTTGTTGCCTTCTTTATCTTCCTTTTCTAGTTCCCCCTGTACACAGAGGTACCACTTGATTCCGTGTAAAGAATGACACTGCTTTGTGATATGTTTCACAACTTCTTCTTTGGTGTTGCTAAAGAAGGTAAGTAAGTCAGCATTGTCAGCTTCGTTAGGGTAGATGGATCTTACATTAGCGGAGCCATTTAAGCTGCTTTCATCCGAANCATCAAACAGTCGTCTAGTACTATTATCTTATGTTTGTCTGTATCGGAAGTCCACTCCTCAAATTGTGTTTCGTCTAAGATTCCCTTCACGAACGTGATTTCTTTGATATTTCGTTTTAGTTCGTCAAACATGGGTTGCCAATTATCATAACAGATCAGGATCTTGGCTGTAGGTTGACTAAACAAACCATCGGCCTGCTCTAACATTTGTTTCATCAGAAATGTTTTACCGCTTCCAGAGCCGCCTGCTAACTGTATCGTGGCGGGACAGACGATGGGGACTAGACTTGTCTGTGACATGATTAAAACTAAGCATGGGTGAGTGATGTATGTATATTTTATTGATATTCTTGACAACATGATTGATACCTGCCAGTTTGAAAACAACATGAAAAAGAATGATTGATATAATCATATACCAATTCATCATTATGTTTATAATCATCACTAAATACATTAACAATAGTGCTAAGTGGTACATTTCAACATCGATTGAGTAAATAAAACAAACAGTAACGTCCAAACACGTTAGATATGACACTCTGTAATCGTGTTACATTAAATGATGTACAGTTTGGGAGTGAAAAGTATTGTGGTGGATGACCATAGCTATCAAAAAATATCCTTTTTTGTTGCCGATTCCATAAAATAAGCCACCCAATGTCGACCGATGACTTTTGTCAGTATTTACAATATATATCCGGTTGGAAATTGTTCTATGTTTTTCGGTATGTGATCCCTCGCATATACACCTATGTTTAGTTCTTTCATGACAGGATCACAATCGATGGCGCAACGAAGTTGATTGGCGTTCATGGTTTTAAAATGTCTCTTGCAGCGTTGATTTCGAAATAGTCTGGATACTCGGCGTAGACGATGCAGCTGATGGCTTTGGATAGTGTACTTCCAAATGTGACTTCCAGTCTGAAGTTCCCTTGTTTTAATAAGGTAAGATACTGATTCCCTTGAAAAATGGGCTCCAAATTAAATGTGTATAACGAATAACCGCTGGAAATGTTTTCCCTGTCGATATCTAATCCGCAATCAGATAGCCATCTTCCAGTTGTTTTGAACATGTTCCTGAGGACTGGAATGGCGGTCTGACCGATGCTTGTATCATAATCCAGTTTTATGGTGCTACCGCCAACAGGTATTCCATCCACATAGAGGCCTATGGATGTAACATTGAATGGTTGGAAGAACCACGGGTTTTGATTGTATGCCCCCGTGAAGGCGGATGCATTCACAAAGCCTACGGTGATAAAATTGGGTCTCATTCCTTGAGATATGTTGTCATACGTAAAACTAGTCCCACCAGCAGCAAGAGTGACGTGTTTTAGAATACTTTCTGTAAATGGATATTTTGCAGTAGTTGTTGTCAGGGCTTGACTTTGGGCATATATGACGACAGGGTTCACTTTAACTTTAGCGATGCGTAGTCTAACATCTTCAAACTCAATTTTGTAGTTGGGAGTTTGTTCACCGGGAAGTAGGCAAAATTCTTGTTTTGATCTGTACATCTTCACATTTACGTTGACTTGATTGAGTAAATATCTATCCATTCTGAACAGATCGCGAAATATGGGACCTTCCAAATCGACAACTTTGCCACCTTCGAATAATTCGGTTCTTTCTAGTAAAGCTAAATTATTTCCCGTCCTCACATCTGTATCATCCATTTCTCCATCAGTATCTTTATGCCATAACTGTGTCGTTAACTGTGTTGTTTTAGCACCGTTTCCATACTTCAATAATGTCTGAATGTATGCCTTGTATGCATAGTTAGCAGTTGTAGATATCACGGTTCTTCCTTGAAGTGTGACATCTACTTGTGAAAACAGAGCAGGTAGCAAAAAATTGACGGGGCCTACGTCTTCAGTAGAGCTGATATTTGATCCATCTGCCTTTTTTATCTTTATTTTAGCATACACGAGGGAAATTTTCATGTCGATGTATTCCATACCATTTTGACCGGAAATAATAAATTCTACGGGTGAATCACCAGTCATTTGTGATATCGGTAGTCCGTCTTGATAGTATACATTTTCGACGGCTGTCTGTGTTGGTGGTAATTCAAAAAGTTCCAGTTGTGAAGGTTTAGCTTCTCTGAAAAAGTCCTTGTTTATTGTAGCCATGATGATAATAAATCGTTCTTAATAGACTTGTATAGGTTTACGTTTTTGTGTAAGCTTACGTTTTTGTACAGGCTTACGTTTCTTAACCTGTTTGGTCTTTTTCCCCGAGTTACTTGTTGGTTTTCTCTGAGCGGTCTGTACCCTTCGACGTTTCCTGGTTGAATGAGACGGTGTCAATTTTCTCTTTCTTTTTAACTCTGATTTGGCCTGATCTGCTATTTGTTGTGACGGTGATATCATGTTGATGTCGAGATTATGTGCGGGTAAGGCTTTCTCTCCGTCACTGCTATACTTGTCAATGGGAATGATGAATTCGGTTGTGTTACCCGATATACCTCCACCCCTTTGTTTTACATCTTGTATATCTGTATAAGGAATAATCTTACCATCGGTAACCTTTCGATAATACTGTAGCCACTTACCCACAATGGGTACGTATAAGTTAGAAACTTTCATCTGCAAAAAGGGTAGGCTTTAAACTGAAGTGTAATCGTTGCTGGACTTTTTAAGAATGAAGCAAAGTTCCCGACACTGTCTTTTATAGATATTTCTATATCTCTGATTTCGGACTTTTTTTACAGGAATGTGCTGAGGAGTGTCAAGTGTTTGGCTCCAGTTTGCAACTTTTTGAGCTTTCACCATTCGAAGTAGATTCTGCTTCTCACCATCAATTACGGATTCTCCAACGAGATCGCAATGTATGTATAGATTTTCTCTCGTTTTTGTATTACTCGTTGTTATACAGATGTCAACGAGTGCTACGTTCCATATACCGTTCAGAGTAATGGGTGAATTCAGTTGACAGCGGAAATGGTATGGTTTGTTGTTAGGAAAGTAGTCGAGATTCTTGTTACTGTTGATGATTACGTAGTGTGACATGTTAGCTGTCTGTGACGTCTTTGACATCTTTCTCGGGGATTCATTTGTTATATTTAGAGGGCCACCCCTCAAACTGGACAAACCACTCGATTTGACCTCCCCTCTTACGTTTGCGTATTTTTTTTTCGATAAACCATAATGTTTGTTCATCTTTTTCGACTCGTTGTAATACTGCCTGATAAAAAATTCCCCTGTATGGTATCTCATAGAAAGTCTATCAATCGATATAGGGGTATTCCTTGCATAAGAAATCTTTTGTGTATCTTGAATATTTCTGATGACCATTGCTGCTGATAGGCACGCTTAAAGAGCTGTTTCGTATGTGATATACGAACCAAACTTCCTATCTTGAATTTGTAGGGATTGGGTTTTTTCGTTTTAAATGTCTTTTTCTGATTTTTAAGTTTCTTTTTCCTCAAGTACATGTAAGCAAAGAGATCTGCTTGATTATTGTCATTTACATCCTTTGGGGTTGTTCCATTGAGGGAGCGGTGGGGTGTAGCATTATACGAATCAACAAATTTCTGTAACTTGTCGATGTACTTATAGGTCCTATATTTGGTGAAGTAGCGAAATATCATGGTTTTAAATGTTCTATTAACACGCTCTACCATGGGGGCATGAATTTCGTTTTGTGTGGTGAAATGATGAATGTCGTTATCGAGACAATATTTTTTAAACCAGCGATTAGCATATTCTTTACCCAAGTCTGAATGAATTTTCTTAGGGATTCTACCTCTCTTGATTATTTTCTTGAATGCTTCTAATACCTCTTTTGCTGTTTTTGTTTTGATAGGTTCTACCCAGAGAAAGCGTCTGAACACATCGATAACCATCAACAGATATCTCACACCTGAGTTATGTTTGGCAAGTGAGGTCATGTCTAATAAATCGGTGTCGTATTGTTCGAAAGGTTCTCCTACTTCTACACGTGCGCGTTTAAATGAACGTTTGACAGGTTTTTGTAGACTGTAATCGTCGAGACTTTGAATGTATCGTTTGATTTTATGTAAACCTGGAGAGTTATGTCCTTGTGATTTCAGTATTTGATGAACTTTTATTGGACTTAAGAATGTTCCACCGTTATTAAAATTATAATAAATGTTATCCACTCTCTGTTTTTCTTGCTGTGTCAACATTTTCTGTAACGTAATATATTGTAAACGTGAACATCTATGTCATTCAGAATATATGAAAGAGAACAACATTTTGTTAAAATATAAAACTTATGATAAAAAGTATGTTCGTTAACACATAATATAATGATTTAAATGTACATATTGATGTTCGCGTTTACAATTATATAACAAAAACAAAAACAAAATGATGGTTAAGATTTTAATACATACTCAAGTTGATGTCTCAGAAGTCTCCACATAAATGAATACACATGATAAACGTTATGGTTTTATAAAGCGACTCTCTAACATAGATTGAATGATTTCATCAATCTTTTTTCTTTGCCATAGTTCTTTCATTCGTCATTTTAGCGGTTGATTTAAGTTTACATATCAAACAAAGAGTTTCAGTCTGACAATGTCTATTTTCTACACAAACTTGAGAATTTTTCTACTGAAATGTTGTTTCACATAGTTTTCAGAGCGGAAACACTCCTCTTCCATTAAAGGTTGTAACACGTGTGAAGGAATACAGGACTGAATAGTAAATTGACGCCACTGTTTCTCCACTTCTAAATGGTTGACGGTTGACAGGGCTTCTTCGAAATATCTATCTACTATGTCTTCACTATCAAGCATGACGCAGTCGTGTCCTTGCTGGTTAGCTTGACCCTCCACACATCCTCCACATACAAACAATTTCGATATGACGTCTTTCACACTCATAGCGTAGGCTAAGCATAACAAGTTTTTTACAATTTTCTCATAAGCTTTTTCCTCGATACGACTTCTCATGTAGGATAAGTCTCTCCTCAAATATTTCCATTATCAATTAGTACGATGCTGTGTAGCCTTAGAGGTGTAGGGGTATGATCAATTGTAAATACACACAATCGGTCAAACACTTTTTATGCTCGATTTCGACAGAATCGCAGGATATCCAGGCACTCAAATGTGCTCCACACATGAAACAGGTGACTTTATCGCTATGTCCTGAATAAAAAAAAACCGTTACGGGCGAGTTCGTTTGGAGTCTGACGCATTTGTTGGGGCCAGTTTTGGAACGTTTGTAATCGATCCTCACTTTTTATCATAGACTGATATTTCGGTTGAATCTGATAATGACGGATACAATCTGTTGTAATATCTGACATGTTAGTGTATTAAGGTGCAAACACACTGTAAACTCTCTGACAGAAACAGTATCTTTTTAAAATGGTCTCCTGTTATTTGTATGCATATCCCGTCTTCTTTTAAAGTTATTCTCAGCTCACCTTTGACCTTTTTCACGATGATTTCTTGTGTGATACCTAGACGACAGTCTACTTTACTGTGCGATATGTTTGTCAGTGTGAAGTCGTCTGTGACTATCCGATTGATGATCTCTTGAGCCATTAGTGGTGACTACAAATGTTTGCTTGGTATATATACACAATGTTACCCTCGCTGTGGACATGTTCGATCTTGCTAAAAAGGTATTACCTGTTGCGACTTGTTTATTTTAAGAACTAATATGTGCACAAAGTTGGTGGACGTGTCCAATCTTGTTTGTTAACCTGTCATAACTTGTTTCTATCTATAAATAAACGTGATGGCATCAATCCAAATATGAGGGATGAGGGCCTGACTCCATGACCTTGATTTAGCAACTTTTACATTCCAAAGAGGGGATTTACCGCTAGGCAATTACATTCCAATGACGTTTTACCGGGGTCAGATCATCCTGCATGTGGGTGGTCTTTCCAAGGTTACCTCCTTAGGCTATACATTCCAGGGATTTCCCCTATTGCATCATCTGACCTAAATACCACCGTCACATCCTCCTTTTAAAGGGTATTAAGGTCAAAGGTCACATTACGTCATCGCCCTGGGTCAAATGTTATAAGGAGATGTTTAAAAGGAGATGTGGCGGCGGTATTATACCCCTATGAGGGTCAGTAAGGTCAGCGGAGGGTCAGTGAAGTTTTCTGTGAGGTCAGCGGAGGGTCAGTGGGGGTGTCAGTGAGGTCAGCGGAGGGTCAGTGGGGGGTGTCAGTGAGGTCAGCAGAGGGTCAGTGGGGGTATCAGTGAGGTCAGCGGAGGGTCAGTGAAGTTGTCTGTGAGGTCAGCGGAGGTTCAGTGGAGTTGTCAGTGAGGTCAGCGGAGGGTCAGTGGGGGTGTCAGTGAGGTCAGCGGAGGGTCAGTCGGGGTGTCAGAGAGGTCAGCGGAGGGTCAGTGGGGGTGTAAGTGAGGTCAGCGGAGGGTCAGTGAAATATTGTCAGTGAGGTCAGCGGAGGGTCAATGAAGTTGTCAGTGAGATCAGTTTAGAGGTCAGTTATATCAGTAGAGTTTTCAGTGAAGTTGTCAAGAAGGTCGGTTGAAGGGAAAATAAGCCAAATATTAAAGTAAATTAACATAACGACTGATTTCCCCAAGACAAATTAAAAACGATGGCAACACACATGGGATCGGAAACGTCAGTGTAGAAATCAGGACTTGATATCTGTCTGTTCGATCTATAAGTTATAGTCGTTTCGCGGAAGTTACAGCGCAGAATCTACGAGATATCGCCTGATTAAATATGTAAGCCTTATAAAACTTCAAATTTTATTCTTTTTTGATTCCATGAAAACATTAAGCCATGGATTTCTCTATTTTAGTTAAACCGAGAAAAAGGATTTTTTATAACTAGAATAATTCATAAGGATCTGCTGTATGTTTTGGGGTAAATAGCTAGTTGGGGAAATATTACAACTAATATTCTCAAAAGCACTTTTACAAATACTAGTACATGAGATACATCACAACCTATACATTAGAGTACACTATCACAGTACTGACACTCGGGATCAGACTACTCACTATAACAATATAATAAAACACAAGTGTTAATAAAAATCAGCATGTAATCAATGGAACATAACTCTTCGGCAGTTGTTAAACTGTCATTACCCACCAGGAAACACTGCTGGACTTAAAATTCAGGTAATGGGTTGGTAACAAAATATCAATAATAATTCGTTGGAATCTAACAATGTATAGATTTTGGATACCCCTACTGGTACCCGGTACATAAGTACATATTACAGGTAAAACAGGTATATATATTAAAAACAAGACTATTATTTTGGATCAACAGTATAGGATTCAGATCAACTGTATAGGGTTCGTAAAAAGGATCCTTTATCAGAATCAACTGTACGTGTATAGGATTCGTCAAAAAGATCTTTTCTATGAGTTTATTCATCATTGAGGCTTCTCTGCATATGAAGTTTCATGAAAATCTTTATATAGGACCTTTTCTGTGGCATCCTCGCGATCGATCTTCGAGGGGTTGCGCTCATTTTCTCTCTCTGCACCCTGGAATATGTCATATCAAAATTGTTTGCTCAGAATGCGTCACCTTTTGGACAAAACAAGAAGACTATATAGCTAGCTTGATCCTTTCATGTAAATCCAGATAATTTCGCGGTCGCATAACGCTAATATGTACTGGCTTTGAAGTCGGGTGGCGCTCCTTTGTAATACTCAAAGGACAAGAAGCAGCGATCTGTCTGATTTTTTCATCTTAAGTGAAAACAATCAGACGTGTCTGCAATTTTTGCTATGTCATATTCCAGGGGTGCAAAGAGCGAAAGTTAGCGAAACCCGCGGACGTTTCTGGAGATTAACACACTGAAAATCCCTATTTAAATCAAAGCTGAAACAATTTCTATTTTACACCCTGTTGTTAAATATTTCCTTAATTGACGGAACGTATATTGGCGTTTTGTTGTCAATCCGCCGCTCAATAGACTTAATCGGGCTTGTATTTCAATGAATTATATTAGATTTGCCATATTTTTTGTTAAAGATGTCTTTAATTTGGTTTGAGATATTTTTGTAGTTTTCACTTCTTTCTATCGTTTTTTTTCGAAATAATGACTGTTACGTTTCTTGTAAGAAAGAAAAATATACACATTTATTAAAATTGAGATATCTAATCAAAATGCAGGTACCTCTATAATTATAAGGCATGACGATTTACCCAAAAACACCCAAAACGACAATAAACAAATGATTTAATCAAAGTAAAATGTAGGGTTCATACTTTCTTCTGAAAAAAAACACAGCGAAGTATTTAAAATAATCAAGAATAAAAAATTCTTTCAACATTAAATATACGATCAATACTGAATATCTGCATTTTGCATACAGATATTTTTAAATTGAGATATTTTAACGAATAATGTATTTCAAATGAATAATGTGAGCTATATTAAAATAACAATAAAGATACATTTCTTTCTATTCTACATGGAAACATTTCGTAAAAGTAAAAATATATATCTGTATTTAATGAATAAAGATGAAAACTGGCTTGTCATACGTTCACTTCTGTTAAAAGCATATTCGGGGACATCGTAATGTTATTTAGCTGTATTATTATTTCATGGGATTTGGACATCCAAACGGCTAGTCATACATTTGTGTTAAATGAATATACAGAGACAAAACGATATCTGTACCGTCAGGTCATATCATGCATATTCATAATTTCAAGACTAATCCTGATGGTTATTATGCAATGGATATAGATATATCTATTGTTGACATTTAATTAACAAGCTTTCATAACAATAACATTGTTTCTGTTGATTAATTATCTAGATCAATTATGCTCAAAAATCCTTACATAGAACAGAGACGTATATATCAAAATAACAATAATGTAATATATACGTCTCTGCATAGAAGAAGTAATTTCTACGTCTGGTTGTTTTGGGACTTTGGGACGTTTGTGTGGTGATGGGGTAGATATGCTCACCCAAGGGAAAAGGGGCAATGGTTCCTCTTAATTTTGATATCGCCACCCTGACCAACTATATATTTGTGTTATACTAGCAACATGTTCAGAAAATGAGGTGTTAAGCGGTTACTTGTTTGTAATATATATTATGTTTAAGTATTTCGCCAAATCTTTTTTTTTTTTTTTTTTTTTTTTTTTCAATTTGCCGTCGAGATGAATACGTTTCTTTTTACTATAACTAATTGTTACCAAATTCCTTTAAATTAATTTATGTGCTTTTCCCTTTTGTTCTTGATATGTAAAAGAAGCCCCGATTTCTTTTATGATTGAGGTATGCTTCTCCCTAGACAAGCAGTTTTAATAGTACTTTTAAACAATATTGAGCCCCCATTCTATATTATGAAAAATACATTTCTTCATCTGTATTTAAGAAGATGTCTTTTCACAACACAGCCCTAATTTTCTCTTTTAAGTTACATCTCTCTACATCTCTATTACTATCAGCCAGAGGGAACTGTTTTCAGTACTGCATCAAATTCTTGTCATTTTACTGTGTGGCAGTACTGCGTACGTCGAGAAATGTTTGCTTACATTGTGTGCTAGCTTAAGAATATAGTATCACAACAAGGATCGATGCCTAGAAAACTCCACTACACACTGGAAATACCCTTTAGTAATAACCGTACACATTGTATTAACAAAATGAAAGTAGGAAAACCCGCCTGGTCAAATACATACCGTACGTGTCAGCTTTGTATGGTTATATAGCAACGGCTGTCAACAGACAAGACATTATACACCCAGTTTGTACAGAGATCTGGTACGTTTATCCACGTCAGAACCTAACAGGCATGATGTCTGAAATATACATATCGAGTGCGGAGTCGGAAATATTAAAAGGATATTCATTTATTCCGTACAATGTTTAATTCTAGTGGAGTGGGGGGAAATGTGATAAATGCGGTGAATCGATAACAACTTTCATAACAAGTTACATTCTGACAATATTCACAATGATTGAAAGGACGATAAACAACCTCTCTACTTGGATTATCCAGGAAACATCACAAAATATCTCGACCCTGGTTTTCCGCATACAATCTTGGAATGTTCCTTAATTGAACCAACTCTGGTAAGTTATCAAAATATTTCTTTCAAATATTTTATAACGCGCTTATATAATATTCTTTTCATAAAACCGTACATGTCATGTACAGAGTCATAAATTTATTGAGGCGTACATACGACCACGGTACAGCCTGTACTGAAATATCGGCCTTGTTGATACATGCAAGTAACAAAGTCTCACCACAGACAGGATTTTCTGATTAGTATATGGAAAATAATCACGAACCATTTTGCCTTTTATTTCTTTAAACTTCAGTTTTAGATTCTAACATTTCTTATGTGTATGAGGCATGAGTAGTCATTTAGGTTAAGAGGTGAGTGGTGGTGTCAATGAGGTCAGTTGGATTGTCTTTGATGTCACTGGAAGCGTTAATGTGGTCATCGCTATTGACAGTTAGGTCACTGGAGGGGGCAGTGAGATCAGTGGGTTGATCAGCGTGGCAAGAAGAGGGGTCAGCTAGTTCAGTAGAGTTGACATAAAGGTAAGTAGTGTTGTCAGTGATATATGTTAGGTAGGTCAGTAGAGAGGTCATCGAGGTCCATAGAGTTGTCAGTGTGATCTGTAGAGTTGTTTTGAGATAGTTGAGGTTGTCAGTATGGCCGATGGAGAAGTACGTGTGCTCAATAAAGAGGTCAATGAAGCAAGTAAAGGGAGCATTGACGTCAATTTTGTAAGTCAATCACGTGTTGATGTCAATGGAGGGGTCAGAATAAACAGTAGACGGGTCAGTATATTTGTCAGTAGAGTTGTCTGTGATTTTATTGTAGCTGACAGTTAGGTCAGTAGACGGGTCTGAGAAGTCATTGAAGTTGTCACTGTACTCAGTAGAACTATCAGTGTCGTGGGTAAAAGCGTCAGGGATGTCAGTGGTGTATCTGTCAGTGAGGTCGGTGGAGGATTCATTTAAGTCAGTGGAGAATTAAGTTGGTTAACGTTAGGGACATTAAGGTAAGAAAAGTTGGTCAGTAGGTCAGTGAGGTATGTAGAGTTCTTAGAGTGGTCAATAGAGCTTAGAGTTAGGTCATTACAGGGGTCAATAAAATTACAGAAGTTTTCACTGTGGTCAGTTGAGTTGTCTAAGAGCATTGGAGCTTGGTGTTGTCAGTGAGTTTGCGAGGTCAGAGAAGTCAGCAAAGGTGCCATTGGAGCATATAAGTGATAGGGCTATGGATTATAAAAGATATCACACTAGTACCAATTAAATAAACGTAAACCCGAATGTCTAGGATGCACACACTTACACTTTGAACTGACGGTTCGAATCAAAGATTTCAGATTGAGAATGTATTAACAAAGTTCAGACAGGATTGCGCGGATTTAATATTGATTACATATTTTTTTTAAATTATCCTGTAGCGTTTATTTGTATTATAAGGTACACATATTTGCTAGTTTATAATGTACGTTGTAACTCAGTCACACAGGTGCAAGAAATATTGAATAGATGAGGGAGTTGTTGGTCTGTGAAAGTTCAAGTGTGATGCAAAAACGAAAAACACGACCTATAGACTACTATACGCCACGTAAAATAGCAATGATTCAGCCACCGAATCACATTTCGCTAAATGCAAAATATCAGTTGATCAGCTCGTTAAGCTTCTTATTCATACAGAAAATATATGATGTATAAAATACATGTATTATTCGAAAAAAGTTCAATGCATTATCGCATATCTTTCATTACTAAAGAAAGTAGGTTCGAAATAACAAATAGTCTCCGATAATGACCTTGCAGTTTGTATACCACATATTTATTTATTTTGCTAAGTGGTAAGTAATAACAACACGTTTCCTGATGTATTTAAGTTTAGTAAATTGACCGAAAAACAAATGCATAATTATGTTGTCAGCTGTTTAATATTACTAGTTTTGTAATTGGATATTAAAGGTCAATATTAACGTAAACTATAACCACAAGGAATTCCAACGTTGTAGATTGCGGTTTGATACCTTAGTGGTTTATTGTTTATTTTTTTATATTCATTCAGTGTGCATGTACAGTGTTTGTATGAACGAAACTGTTTTCGGTGCTGCATTAAATTCTTGATCTTTTATAGTTAGGCAGTACTGCGCACGTCGAGAAATGTTTGCTAACATTGGGTCCTAGCTTAAGAATATAGTGTCACGACATGGATCGACGCTTAGAGACCTCCACTACACACTGGAAATACCCTTTAGTAATACCCTATACACTGTATATACAAAATGAAAGTAGGGAAAAACCCGCCTGGTTGTATAAATACCGTACGTGTCATCTCTGTATGGTTATATATCAACGGCTATCAACAAACAAGACATTTTACAGCCAGTTTGCACAGGGATCGGGTACGTTTATCCACATCAGAAACAAACAGGCTTTGATGTCTGAAATATACATATCGAGTGCGAAGTCGGAAATATTAAGTGGATATTCATTTATTCTGTACAATGTTTAATTCTAGTGGTTAGGGGGAAAATGTGATTGTTTTGTTTTAGACAAAAATGTCGTGAATTGATAACAACTTTCATTACAAGTTACATTCTGGCAGTATTCACAATGATTGAAAGGACGATAAACATCTTCTCCACCTGGATTATCAATGGTACTTCACATAATATCGTGACCCTGGTCTTCCCCATTCAATCTTGGAATGTTCCGTAATTGAACCAACTCTGGTAAGTTTATCTTCCAAATATTTCATTTCCATACACATATATGTAAACAGATAAAGTGATCCAAATAGGATTTATATCCTGACCTTAATATAGATAAAAAAAGTACGCTGACATATATATTGAAACTGCTTTGATGTTTTAAAAAGATTAAGGAATACACATATAAAGAATTACCGAATATCCACGTTATTTTTAAAACCACATTCATAACCTCGTTTTTTAATTCAATTAGTTACTTTTGATTTGTTTATTAAACAAATTTTGATCAAAGAAAGGGAAATATAAAAGTTGAAATTCAACAATATAATCATTAAATGATGCGTGCATCGACTTTTTTCTAATATATTTTTTCGTCATTTAACCTTCTGTCATACTTAAGAAGAGGTTTTTACTTAAAGACAAAATTAAAATAAAAAATTCGATCGTTTTTATCCTTACGGACCCTTACCCTGTTTTCCTTCAAATATATTCATTACAAAATAACTTTGCCGTTGCTTATGTCAAATAATAACTATTTTTTTCATTTTGAACGACGTCTTTCTAACCTGCCGGAGTATATAATTGTTTTGCCTAGATAAATTTCCTGACGTTTTGTGAGATGATTAAATTCCATGTACCTGTACTTAAGACTGTTATATGATAAACCACTCTTTAACCTTTATAGTACCGCCTCAGTTGCCTCAAGAAAAAGATTTTTAAAATGTTTCCCTTTATAATTAACAAGTATATCTACTTTAAACATGGATTGTTTTATCATCTGAAGCTCAGAGACGCATCACAAAATTAAAACAAGAATTACATTAGGTTTCGAAAATAGGATGTCACAACGTTTTCTAAAATGGATATGGGGATACTATAAAAGTACACAAAATTTACAAACATTCTCAAAATCAATAAGTATAGGATGTTACATGATGAGTATAGGATCACACAGCTACCCAATACAAAATACACCAGGTCAGAAATAGATCCATGTCACGCACATACGCTTAGTTACATACACCGTTATTGAAGGTTTTACGAAGGTTCAATGCATACATCATAATGAAGCAGATATATATTACTACCCAAACAAAGTACACCAGGTCAGAAAAAGGTCCGTGTCATGAACACACGCTTAGATACGTACGCTGATAATAACGGTTTGACGAAGGTTCAATGCATACATTATGGTGGAGCAGACTCTACTACCCAATACAAAATACACCATTTAGACATGAACATTTGACTTGAAGCCTCCAGTATACACCGGCAATTCACGTCAGTTATATCAATATGGTAGTTACCAACCCTGTCTACGCATATAGCAACTACTGTCAACAATTCGATGTTCCGAATGTGTACTGAAAATACTCTGGTGAATTGGTTACAATACACAATGCAAGTTATGCATTACATTTTTACATTATTCACAGTGATGGTAAGGAAGAAAAAAGGTTTACCTGATTTATGCATGTTGCTATAAATCTTCTAAAAATATGTTCTTTAAGTTTTTAAACTTCTTTCATTTAAATGCTACTTTTTCACATATACCGAAGAATGGCTCGACTGATTGTTATTTGAGTTGTATAGTCTGATCTTTATACAGATAAATTTTAATTCCTTTAAACAGCTTCATGTTTTGCTCAGCTGGTCTGGAGCGCCATGTGAGCTTATGCGGTGGACTGGCGTATCTTATCCGTCGAACGTCAACATCTACTCTAAACGACTTCTTTTAAAAAGCAGGGGGCCTAGAGGCTTCGGATAATGATATTTGGACAGTAGCATTTTGGGAAGGGCTTTAAAATTTGTTCATATGAATAACCTTCATCCTTATTCAATATCACAGGGGGTCAAATGTGTTAAAACTTTTAACGACTCCTTCTAAGTAACCGAATGGTCTAGTGAGATAGTATTCGGAGAGTAACATGTTTAAACCTTCACTTTATTCAAGGTCACAAGCTGAAATGTGTTAAAACATTTGAACGACTTCTTCTGAATAGCAAGGATGTCAGTAATGATGACGGGGTGCTTAAATTCAAGACTTTTACCCATATCAAAGGTAACAGGGGTAATTGTGCTAAAAACTAACTTCCTAGAGGTATAAGAAGATGATAATCGCCCAGTAGCAGTATTGTATGAATCACTTTAAAATTTGATCAAATGAATGACCTTTGTTCATAACAAAACCTTCATTTATACAATATGTATTTCACTTTGAGAGATGTTTTATATCAGATAACCGCTTAATGCGTCCACCATGGCTATTAGTGCATCTAACATACTAATATGAGTTACACAACTACCCAATTTATAGAATAACCAGCAACAATAGATCAAACATACAAACATTCTATTAGTGATATTAAAGTATAACTAAAGTTCGATACATAGAATCATGGTGAAAGTTGGTCGGCCTACAGTATTATCCATAACAAAATATACCGAGACAGAAATAGATCACAGTCACTCAAACATGCTTAGAATATTCCACTCTACACTGAAAATGTTCATTTAAATTTCACGTACTATAGTATACATTGTACTATATATCAAAATGAAAGTCGAAAATCCCAATGCAGATATAAATAATGCAGTTGTCATTTTCGTCCGTGTATATATATATATACAGAGGTACTGTTGATTGACATGCTATAATATTGGATATGGTTATGTGCACATACAGAGTATTTTGTACATGGACTTCCACAAAACGCATGCAAACAATAATACTTTCATTCCGATGTCGCCAAATGGGATCAAATGTATAGTTTTGTCTATATAATTAGCAATGTGTTCTGAATATCAGAATATGAAGATTATAGCAAATGTATGCTGTACTGTAGTGTTTTATTCATTTCAAAATAGTTTATTAAATCAATCAGATTTAATGCGAATTGGGCAAAAGGCAAAGACTATACAAGCCCTCTCCCTGGAGGTACATCTCAAACAATAGCAATATAATGAACTATGAATATTTACATCGTGAACATGCTTTAGGAACATAAGAATAAGATCAGTGCCAATGATGATAGGAGACACCATACATACACACATGCATGCATACATACATGTACAAACAAACATACACTCATACATACACACATGCATGCATGCACACATGTACAAACATACATACACTCATACATACACACATGCATGCATACATACATGTACAAACATACACTCATACATACACACATGCATGCATGCACACATACATACATACATGCACACATACATAAATGCATGCGTGCATACATATACATACATGTATGCGTGCATACATACATACATACATACATACATACATACATACATACATACATACATACATACATACATACATACATACATACATACATTACATACATTACATACATGCATACATAAGATATTTTAAAATCTGTTGGTTGATTCTATATATCTCTGAACACAAACACGAATAGCTGAGTTAAGATATTCACTAAGGGAACTACTTCCTTTAGTCAATATATTAATATTAAACATTAAATGTTCATAAATGTTTAGGTCCAAGTTTAAGTGTAAATTTAAGTTAGTGTCAAGCTGTAAATGAGACAGAGATTTTAACATATTTTGTCTTTGAGTCATATATCTTGGGCAATGCAGAAAGAAGTGACTCACATCTTCATTATTGTAACGACATATACAGGAGGGATTATCATTATGATGGTCTCTAAAGAGGTCAGAGTTAAACTGACTTGCACGATTTCAAAGTTGACATAATATTATGTTAAAAGATCTAGTCCCTTCATTTTTAAACATCTTAGTACATATATCTTCATTATTTTGGGGTATGGCATGATGAACAAGTTGTTTTTTGAGTTCACTAATATATCTCAAACTCAAGTATATTCCACCAAGACATTATGCTAGGAAGGAAATTGTTGAAATGAGCATTATATCTACTGATTGGTGGTTCAAATATACGTTGATGTCGGACATGATGGGTCATAGCTTCATTGCTGACTATATAAGGTTCAACAATTTCAAAAAGATAATTAGGACTAACATGGTTAATTATTTTAAAAGACAATATATGCTGCTGATCATCCTTTATACGTTTCTTAAGAGTATCCCATCCAATTTCAATATAGATGAATTCATGACTAGTACCTCTTCGGAGACCAGTAACTATTCTAGCAGCATCTAGCTGGATAGATTCAAGAAGATCTGATTCAGTTTGATTACAATTATTCCATACAACACTAGCATACTCAAGATTTAGACGAATATATGACTTGTATATCATACTGTAGTGTGATATAGATAAGAAATAAGTGAGATGGTAATAAAGCGTGCAAATGAAACTAGCATGGAGTGTGGTTTTATTTTGAAGCTGCTAAAAAGCTGCTCAGAATCCCAGGGTTTGAATATATGAAGACACTACATGTACTGTGTTGAATTTTCGAAGTGTGAACAAAACAATGTGATAGTCCTATCATAGAAATATTGTGATGAATAAATTACAGAATACCGAAAATGTTACATTCCAAAATACACCCTATGATTGAAAGGACAGGAAAAAGCTTCACAAACTGGATTATACATGATTCATTACAAAATCAAGTGACATTTTGCATCAAGTCATGGACAGTTCCTAGTGAATGAATGTTGATTTTCAAAAGGGTAAACAGTCTGATATTTTAAACAAATATGAAGTCGTACTCTATGTACAATCAAACTTCCTTCGTTATTTGTTGTTTTGTTACGAGAATGTGTATAAAAACGAAAAACTTATCAACAATATTTTGCAACCGTTTTTAGAAGCTATAATTGTAAAGGTGTGTCCCGTTATACAGGAAAGTTCCAAGCCAGATGCGGCAAGACTTCTTCAGCTGCACTTAAAAAGTCACCTTTTACCAAATTGATCATTATTTACCTTTCGCGTAACAGTTAGTAATCACATTTGGGGTGTGGGGTTTTGAAACTGATATATCGACGACAAATTTGTTGGGCCAGGGTTTGTTTTGTGTGCAAAACGAGGTTAAATACCTTCAACACTTAAGCAGAAGTTGATATTTCAGGAGAAGTTTACATGATCAATACTTTTGCATTCTTTTTGTCCCCGACCATCTGACTCTGTCCAAAATATAGCCTAATTAAATCATTTGTTTAAAGTTGTATCGACAATTTTGCCGAGGAATACTTAACGTAATTAACCACTCTATCTTATTTTTATCTCAACTTTATAGCATTCTTTTTTCCAAACAGATGCTCCATGCGATTTTCTTATATTGGTAAACTTATGTAACCAATTAAATAAAAGGTGTTTAAAAAAAATGTTCCCTTTTTTTCTTGTTTCTCTGTCCGACGAAAAAGAAAATGCTTTTTTGGGTAATTTTCACATGTTTTCTTGAAGCATGTACACATTTAAAATTGTTCCGTATATTTTTTGTATGTATTTACTCGTAACCAAGAAAGTTCATTCTAAAATGTCGGGGCTTCATTAGATAAGACAGTGGAAGAGATGGTCACTACGGAACATCTCAAAACGAGAAAAAAATATAACCTTTTTTACAGCTTTTTAACTTGCACTGCCAGCTTTAAGTATGTTGCTGTATTTACATGGTTATCTACTAACTTAACAGTAATGGACATATCACGTAATAAATTGGTTTTGAAACGACCTTAACTTGAATGTTTACGGTTCTGTAATTTTATGAACTGTACACGCATATAAGTTAAAAAACCAGCAATACCTGTTACCTATTACCTGTTAACAACCAGGTACCGATTGCATTTTAGTATCACTGGTCAACCATGGTCTTTGACAACTTAGAAAGCGATATTTTTGGCACAAAGGATGCGTTGCATGGCGGCCCACGAACAATTTTATAAGTTTTAGCATCAATTACTTAATTGGCATGAAATACACATCAAAACAATGTTTATTCCTCAATTAGATCCAATGAGTGACTGCAGCGCCCCCTACATTGATTTTCAGGATGCCCAGGACACCATGTGCCTTTCATGCATAATATTTCGAAATACACAAAACAAAACAAAACTCTTCTTCCGTTGTTAAATGACACTTTCAATACCCTTTCCGATGGTATATAGCAATTGCCCATGTGTGATGTAATTGTCTTTTTTGCATTTCTCGTTTAAGTGACAGGATAAGCATGACAAATGTTGGTTTCCATCAAATTTTAACATCTAAAAATATCTCCAGGTATCTATCTTTCATGCATATCAATCTTGTAAGGATGTTTTATTGGATATGCCCACTTTTCAGAACTTCTTTTCCACAACCCCCTTATCTTTCTGCTAAATATCAAAGTACTGAAAGTAGGAATGAAAATGACTTCAAATTTTCTAAATTTAAAACGGTGTGTATGCATGTCTGCCAATTGTGAAAAAAACACGAAGATCCCTGTTTAACTTTGGACGGAACTATTATTTCAGTTGTTCAACCAGCAACATTAATAAGACTTATATTCTACTCAAAATTATGCTTTTTACCTCATATCAAATATTTAAAAGATAAATGATCAAACTCTTTAAATATTCTTGAAGCATTATCCCATACATATTGGGGAGCAGACGGTGATGTGCTCTTGCGTCTATATCGCTCATGTGTCCGTTCAAAGCTTGACTATGGTTCCATTTTATATGGATCAGCTCGAAAATCAATCTTGCAGATGCTTGATCCAGTTCAAAACCAGGGGCTTCGTCAGGCTTTAGGTGCTTTTCGTATATCACCAGCCGTGAGCCTCTGCGTTGAAGCGAATGAACCACATCTAAGCGAAAGAAGAACAAAATTATTACTACAGTTTGCTTATCAGTTATAAACAACCCCCAAAAACCAAGCTTTCCAGTCAGTATTTTATACAAATTATACACACCTTTTCAAACGCAATGAAAAAATAATTCGATCTTTTGGCGTACGGCTTCAAAAATTGCTGAAAAACTCAAATTTAGACCCACAATCAGTCGAGATTTTTTCATTACCTAGTATTCCACCATGGACAATTCAGCTACCCGAAATAAATTTAGAATTACACAATCATGTGAAATCTCGTACTCTCCCACTTCAATACAAAAGTTATTTTTCTAAGTACATCTCGAGATTTCCTTTACATAAAATCTTATACACAGTTCTAAGGTCAATGAGAAAATTGCTGATGAAATCAAAAAGAATAAAATGAAAAGGGCTATTATCTGCTCCGACTCTTTGTCACTACTACATGTACAAGGTATTAAAAACCGGAACTTTAACAACAATCTCGTTCAAAATATTGCCCTCCGTATTAACGTAATTTTAGTTTTCTTTCAACTGATCTTGACTTTCATTCCCGGCCATGTCGGAATAAGTGGAAATGAAAAAGTAGAAAGAGCTGCTACCCCCGTCCGCCATTTTGACGTACAGATACACCCCGTCTCTCGCAGTTTGTTTTCAAGCCGTGTTTACACGAACATCTACAACATATTTTATCTCACTAGATTTATTCAGATTTGTTTGTATTGTTTGTATCAATTCATTTCAATTGTATTCCAGATGAATCTTGTAAAATATTTAGATTTCGTTCACAAGGTAACCGAGGGGATAAGCAATAACAACAGCATATTTAATATCTAATAAGTAACTACTGTTTTTTGTGTATGTATTTTTGTTGTATATTGTTTCATAGTGATTGTTTATGTCAGGTATATGTTGTTATGTATTAATGTTCATGATTATGTCTTGAAAAAGGGCGGATCGCCCTTAAAATTTGTCAAATTTTCTTTGTCTACACTGTCGTTATTATATCTTTGCCCATATTTCTTTTTAAGTAATGTTCATCCAACAAACATTTGTTCGTTCGGATCCAGTACCCATATTGGACTATACTGTTGTTATTACTTATGAGACCTATATAGGATCTTACATGAGTGGCTATGTCATATTGAATGTATTGAACGAGTTTGATAAATTCAATATGACATGGACACGAGTGTAAGATTCTATTTATCACATAACAATCATTATTTGAAAATAAAACTTCAAATACAACTATGCGTTATCAGCTGACTCTATATAGGTCAAAACCAAAGTAACTCCGATCATCGTATTGCCGTTCCGCGCAATGTAAAGTAGTTCCATATTTGTTTATCTAATTTATGAACAGTTTTAAATGCAATGAAAGTAACAATGACAAAAATAAACATTTCCAATTCATTTAATAGCTAAGACATTAAAATTAATCAGAAAAAAAATGCACTTTATAAAGTTCACACTTTTGTGACGTCACGCCTCATATGTCGTTTCCAGCAGTCACAACAAGCCTACTGAGAGTCGATGTCACTTTCAATTATACCTTTTCGGATACGTTTTCGTGGAGGTTCTGATTGACCACCTTGGTAAATATAAATTTTAATGTTCCCTCCACTCATCGGACCACTGAAAATTGATGCAAAGCCACCACTAATAGTCTCTGACATCGAAAATGAAGATGACGATTTTGTGAAACACGTGGAAATAGGCCTACTTGACGGCGTTGGCAGATGAGATAACGGAATTCCGGAGCTCAGGATTTGTGAAATCTACTTGTGTTGATCCGTGTTGATATGGCTATAGTTGTTTATTGATGAAATGTTCTTGTGTCCTGAAATTTGTATAATTTGGGTGGGGGTAATATTACTGTCAATGAGTTTTTGAACGAGATATTTTCGAGCACTGTGATTTGACAGATGTTTTTCAGTTTCGATTCCCGACAAATTGATCATTCTTTGCATCATGGTGCACAATTTATTGGCTACTGGATGTTTCTTGAACCAAATTGGAATATTAGGTGATGATATTTGTTTGGTTGCTGCGTAAAAAGGATCAGATGGGGCACCGTAGCCTGTCGGGAGTTTTTCACGGTAAAGTTTATAAATTGTCACAGGGCACCAGTCAGGGTTTTCCAAATTTGCCCACAGTTACGGTTTAACAGTTCTAATGTCACGAGGATTTTCTCCAGTTCTTGTTGTTGTTTGGCGTTCAGTAAATCCTAGAAATTCGCGTCCATCCCCATCTTTTCTCAGAGTTACTTCACCCCAACACATGTCCCTATGTTCTGCCAAGCCCCGGAGACCAAAATGAACGGTATTATAGCACCACACATTTTGTAGTAAGCTGTCAGGTGTGTTTGAACCTAGTTGACCAGAATTCCACAGCATGTTTATTTCAGTGTCATTTATTGAATCACTTCTGTGTGCTAAATTGCATTTTCCGTCGCGTTTCAACTGACGCTGTTTACTTTTCATAACCTCGGGCACTTGGGCAAACATAAGGCTGCTAACAATTGTGTGACCGTAGTTGTTGCGACGTAATTGCCGATCAAAACTTGACATTATCCCCCGTAATCTGGTTGATTCATATTCAGAACCATCCGTTTTCCTAATACCAATAAACAATCTACACAGCAAAGGACACAGTTTAATTACTGGGATATCGTGGATTTGTCTACTTTCATTGACTTCAGGCAACTTGAAAAATTGATACAAAAGTTTCACATCTTAGAATGTTTTGCTTAGAGTGTCTTTGTAAGATTGGTTGAGGATAACATTTCCCAATTCATCTTCATTTACGGTAACAAATCTGTTTGTTTTGGGATTGTCAGCCCCAGGCCCAGCATCCAAATTTGTCGTCTGCTCCGGTTGCTGTTCTGACCGGGCCTTTGTAACAGTGACCTTCCCAATACGATCTCGTTCAAGTTCAACTTTAAAATCAATTCCAGAAACTTCTACACTATAAAATGTTGCAAAACCTCTTGGAACAATATCCTTTACAGTACCTGTTCCTTTGTTGTCAATTGTAACCGTGTCGCCAATGTTTATCTGGTCAGTCAATTTTTACTACGGTGTAATAAATAAAAGTAGTGCTTGTAGTGGCGCAGGAATATGTTGACCAATCACAGCACCTTTAGGTTTTAATACACGTGTGTAATACCATATTTATGACATGGCCGTATGACATAGTAAAAAGGGCCAGTTATGTGATAAATATACTTCTTTGAGGACAAATAAACAAAACAGTACCTATCAACTGGATAACCCGAACCAATAATTAGCATCACTAATTATGATATGTACTATTTATGCGCTTCAGTAAGATGTTGCAAAAAAAGAAGAATCAAACGCTTGGATTTGTATTTTCTATTCATGCAGGTTTCGGTATTAATGATTACCCAATATGTTTTAATTGCTTAGTTTGGTAAGCAGAATCGTTTTTTTAGTATGTTCTCTAGCTATAGTCTATTGTTTAAATAGCTGCCTCAAGTTAACTATATAGATAATCACATTGAAGAATGACATTCCCATTTTATATTTACAGGTTTGTAACACATGAATAAGATGGCCGATCAGGATGACCATTACGAGATGTCTTGGATTCTTTATTATATCCTGGACAGGTATATAGGGAGCCGGAAGATGGTGGCCGTCAAGAGGAAGCTGACACTTGTGGGGGAGCAAATAAAGAATTATAGGAAAATTGGAGCTAAAATAGTTTATGTAGGAAGTTTGGCAGAGGGAATCGAGATGAAGGGCTCGGATCAAGATATGATGTTTGTTCACAATAATGTGATAGTGATGTACCCTGATCAGTACACAAGTATTCCTCTGGACAGGACGAAAACTGTTGTAATGATGCGAGATGCTGACAGTCGACCTGGTTATGTAAACCTTGAACTAGTTAAATTGGGACAGCAATTCAGTCCACACTTCACACAAAGCATTGTTCAAGTTGGGGATGTACTTTTCGTTTCAAGTGAGATGTATTCACGGGCTATTGCTGATACATTCAGTGCTTTTATAAACATAACGTTAGAATCACATGGACCAGCTCATACCATGAAGAATAAACAGAGTGACTTAGGAACTGATGTAGATCAAGTATACTCTTTTCTATGTACTAGTTGGCCACGGGAAGCTAATGAGTGGGTGAGTAGGACTCGTTTGCATGAATGGCCAGGATATAATTTGAGAGATCAGATAGTACAAGGCGGTTGTCATCTTGTCCCTGTAGGGGATAAAACATCTCCTGACACATTCCTACAATGGCGGATTTCATTCGTATGCGCCGAAAGGAAACTTATCCATTCTCTCAGTCATGTCCAGTTTTTAGTTTATGGACTTCTGAAGTACTTCCTCAAACAAATATCAGACAAGTTTGAGCAGCAAATTGTGGATGCGGATATCATTTCATCCTATATTATAAAAACAACTATATTCCATGCAGTAGAAAGTACACCCTATTCGTTGTGGCAAGAAAGAAATATATTTTTTTGTTTCATGTTGTGCTTCAACATTTTGATTGCTTGGGTGAATACAGGACATTGCCCAAATTACTTCATTAAAAGTAACAATATGTTTCTTGGCAAACTACATGGTGAAATTCAACAAAACCTCCTTCGTATACTTATAGAGCTCCATGATAAGAAATGGAAATGTCTTTCAGTTGGAACCTTCATACAACCATCTTTAGGATTACGAATCAACAGTGTGCTAAATGGAGAATGGGAATATGCATTACCTCCACCGACACAGTCAGAACGGGAATGTGACATGGAATTATTCTATTCATCACTTACAATTGATAATCGGTCTGCTTCACTTCCTGTTGCACTAACACTACTGTGTAATTCAAAATCAGACATCGATGAATTCATAGCTTACATCTCTACAGTACTTGCATTGTCTTATACAGGGATGGATACATTCGAGAAACATGTTGCTGCTGAAGGAAACAAAGCAAAATACAAATATCTTCGGAAATGCAGAAACCTTCTGGCACCTCTTTCATCAGTGTGTACAAGTCCAGGACAGCTTACGTTGGCAACATATTACTACCAAACTGGAAATTACATGAAAGGACTAGAGATATGTAAAAACATGATATCGTCATTCAAAATTTATGTCGGTGCTGGAACTTTTAAAGGAAAAGACAGATATGAACATCTCTATTGTGGGCGTGGTTACACCCTACTACACAAATGCCAGGAGGTATGTGCATCGCCAATGAAGTTTAAACAAACTCATTTATCGTTTTATCCATCCGAGATACACAAGGAGTTGACAAAAATACACGATTATGATGAACTTATTATCCCCCCACTCACTTATGCTGTGTTTCTGTCCTTTTTGTGTTATCATGAGCTCGGTGATACCAGAAGACGTCACGAAGCATTAATTCATCTTCGGGCCTTGAAATATGACGAGGAACAGGGAGGTTGTAAGCACTGGATAGTCCAAAATATATTGGGGATATGTTATGAAGTGGTTGGGGACAGAAGCAGAGCTCTCAGGGAATATAGGAACTCCCTTCGTGGCTTTAAAATGTTACAATATCAAAACCCTGCCAAGGACAGTATCGAACGATTGCAACGTTCACAATAACGACAGATATCGAAGCACCAATGTGAATCAAGGACACTACAGGAAAAGCTTCCAACCAAACATTCCGGGAACAAAGACAATAAGGTCACATAAATCAGACGTAACAGATCTTTGTTGATGTTAAATCAGTTTACTCGGTCCTATGTTACACTGCTCATGGTTCAATATACTGCCATTTGTTATGTTTTATTTACATATTTGTATTGCTGTAAGTGTATAGTTTTCACTATTTTACACTCAACTGATGAAAATGGCAAATTGAATAATGTGTATGATCGAAGATAATTGGAATGAAGTCTTGGAACCATTGTTGCAAAAATAATGCATGACAAAGGATCACCAGCCGAACTACAAAGTGTAATAACATAGTATTATATCATATAAAATAAAACAATATGATTTCTAGATATGTGTTGTTTTGTAAATAATTCATGACATTTTGTGTCAAATTCTGGGTATCCTGGTGTTTGATCTTTCAAGCTGGTATCAAGTATCAGTTATTTATTTACAATTGTGATATTAACTATGTTTTGGTTGTGCATCCCCTTTTGTTATGGCCATCGTTTATGGATTATTCGGATTCAGCAAAGTGGCAGATTTTGCACAAACTGAAAATTGTGCGCAATGAGGAAACATTCGGTTTCAATGGTAGACTTTTTAAGTGCACAGCAATATTATCATATAATCATACTGACTGAATACCAGTATGGATATTTGCACAAATTAAATGTGTTAATATTGTGTTTTAAATGTATCTCCTTGATGGTACTGCTTGCCGCTTTTCTTTAACAAACGCAATTGAGCCAAACTGGGTTTTGTTAATCTGTTTAATGTTACAGAGAATAAGAACTATGTATGTGTCGTTCCTCTTCGTATCCCTGACAGTGTGTGTAGTGTTTGTTTACACCCACATGGTACTGTAGTCTTTATCATCCTCAACCCCTCAACCCCATCCACAACCCCACCCCCACCCCCCAACCTCAACTTTTGAATTTTTTATCAATTTGGCTGCATTTCTATTTTTCTCAGTTGATTTTTGATATATGATAAAGACATGTTATATATAGTTTACATTGATACATTGTGCCTTTTTCAATATTTTTCTTATATTCTAATAAAGATCTCTTTTCGTGGATTTCTTTAAACGTTTTTGAAGCGTACACAATCTATTTACAAATCCTGTCTTTTTATCCCGTTTGAAGCAAAAGTGTAAATTTCTTCATTATTTAAGTTGTCCGTTACATCATTTGAAATGTTGATTCATATCGCTTGTTGAGAAACATTCTATTTCTGAATAAAATATTGCTAGTTTATATTCTGCTTGTCTGTTTGTTTGTTTGTTTGTTTGTTTGTTTGTCTGTTTAAACGACATGTGTAAATCAATAATGACTAAAACTGAGAAATTTTCGTCCAGTAAAATTTTCGCCCTTCGCCGTTATTATCCATTTTCGCCCAATATCAAATTCACCCTTCACGTTAGTTACTATGCATATTATGTTATTAACAAAGGTTCTCTGTATTTATAAATTTGCCATTATTATTGAGTGCGAAAAGGTCGAAAATTAAACTGCAGGGAAAAAGGGCGACATATTCAGACAAAGCATTAGATTCGCAGAGAAGGTTATTATTTTCCATTTGGACCAGGGTGGTTTTTAGTGTGGACTGTGTGAGTGGTCAATATGACACGGAGGTTGTCATTGTAGTCTTTAAAGGTGTTCAGTCTTTTCCGTGGTTAGAATAGCGGTCAATAAGGTCAGTGAGTTCTCGGAAGTGGTCATCTAGGTCATTGGAGTTGTAAATGAGATCAATGAGGAATCAGTGTGGTCAGTAGAGGTTGAAAGTGAGGTTATTTAGCCGTCAGTGAAGGGGTCAGTAAGGTCAATGAGGTCACGGAAGTGGTCATCGAGGTCAGTGGAGATGTCAATGATTTCAATGAGGTATCAGAGTGGTCATTGGAGGTAGTCAGCAAGGTCAGTAGAGGGGTCATTGTGGTCAATAATGTTGTCCGTGTGATTAGTGGAGCTGTTGGTTTATTGGTGTGGTAAGTGGCGCGGAGGGGTGGTGTTTTCAGTTGAGCTGTCTTGCTTGTCAGTGTAGTTGTCTGTATGATCTGTTGATTGGTAAATGAGGTCAGTAGAGTTATACGTGTTGTTTTAGGTCATTGAGGTAAGTAGGTAAATGCAAATAGGCAGTTAGAGTTGTCGTTGAGGTCGGTAGAATGTCAGTGATGTCAATAGAGATATCGATGATGTCAGTATTTGGATCAGTTAGTCATCGTTGTTGTCAATGTGGTCAATGCAGGGGTCAGTTCAGTCCGTGAATGAGTCATTTGGTCAGCAGTGGTGTTAGTGCGATCACTGGAGTTGTCGGTGAAGCTACTTCAGAGGGGGTCATTCAGATCAGTAGAGTGGTAAGCAAGATCAGTAGAATTGTCGGTGCGTTCAGACGAGGTTCCCGTGAGGTCAATGGAGAGGTAATAGAGGTAAATGGGTTGATCAGCGTTGTCGGCGGAGTTGCCAGTGTAGTCAGTAGAGGGGTCAGTGATGTCAATGGACATATCGATGAGGTCAGTATTAGGATCAGCTGGTCATCGTTGATGTCAATGCGGTCAATGAAGGGGTCAGTTTAATCCGTGAATGAGCCATTTGGTCAGTTGTGGTGTTAGTGGGATCACTGGAGATGTCGATGAAGGTATTGCATAGGGGGTCATTCAGGTCATAGAGGGGTAAGCAAGGTCAGTGGAGTTGTCGGTGCGGTGTAACAGGTCAGTGAAGGGATCGGTAGAGCGATCAGTGGAGGGGTATATGAAATCAGTGGAGGGGTCAGTTGGGTCAGTGAGATAAGTGGAGCTATTCGTGTAATTAGTTGTGGGGTGAGTGAGGTCAGTGGAGTTATCAGTGAGGGCAGTGGAGGGGTCATTTATGTCAGTATAGATAGCATTGAGGTACGTAGTGTTCCCAGTGAGATACGTTTGGATGTCAATGAGTCCAGTAGAGGGATCATCGCGTTAAGTAAAGATGTCAGTGTGGTCAGTGGAGCTGTTTTGAGGCCAGTTAAGGTATTGATGTGGTTACTAAAAGGAATGGTGTTTTGTGTTAATGCGATAAGTGCTAAATTTTGTCAGCGTGTTCAGTGGACGGGTATTTAGGTCCGCGAAATTAGTGAGTGAACGTTGGTGGTAGTTAGGTTAGAAAAGTGGGTGAGTTTGTCAGTGAGGTAAATAGAGTTCTCACTGTGGTCCATGGAGTTGTCTGAGATCATTGGTGGTGTCATTGAGTTTGTAAGGTCAGAGAAGTAATTGAAGGGGCTATTGAGTACAATGGAGTTGTCTATGATATCGATAGATTGGTCAATATGGTCAGCCATTGGTTGTCATTGAATTAACTGGTGTCGTTAGTGATGTCAGTGGAGGGGTCGATGAGTTCAGCAGGGGTACAGAATGTAATTGGAGTTGTAAGTGTGGTCAGTGAGGTCAGTGGAGGGGTCAGTGAGGTCAGTAGGGAGTCCGTGAGGTCAGTAGGGGGTACGCAATGTCGGTGAAATTGTCAGCGAGGTCAGCGGGGGGGGGGGGGGGGGGGGGGGGGGGGGGGGNTGGAGGTGTCAGTAAGATCAGTAGGGAAAAGGTATGGTCAGTGAAGTTGTCAGTGAGGTGAGCGGAGGGTCAGTGATATTGTCAGAGAGGTAAGCGGAGGATCAGTGGAGGTGTCAGTGAGGTCAGAAGGGGGTGCATTTGGTCAGTGGAGTTGTAGTGTGGTCAGTTAAGTTCTCAGTGAGGTAGTGGAGGGTAAGTGAAGTTGTCAGTGAGGTCAGTAGGGGTAAGTAAGGTCAGAGGAGTTTAAGTGTGGTCAGTGAAATTTCAATGAGGCCAGCGGAGGGTCAGTGAAATTGTCAGTGAGGTCAGCGAGGGTCAGCTGGGGCTAGTGAGGTCAGTAGGGAAAAGGTATGGTCAGTGGAGTTACAGTGTGGTCAGTGAAGTTGTCAGTGAAGTCAGCGGAGGGTCAGTGTAGTTGCCAGTGAAGTCAGCGGAGTGGTCAGTGTAGTTGTCAGTGAGGTCAGCGGAGTGTCAGTGAAGTTGCCAGTGAGGTCAGTGGAGGGTCAGTGTAGTTGTCAGTGAGGTCAGCGGAGGGTCAGTGAAGTTGTCAGTGAGGTCAGTTTAGAGGGCAGTTACAACAGTTAAGTTTTCAGTGAAGTTGTCGGGGGAAGGGACAATAAGCCAAATATTAAAGTAAAACGACAAAATGACTAACTTCATCAAGACAAAATAACAACGATGACAATATGACAAAGGAAAACGTTTGCAAATACACATTGGGATTGGATACGTCAGGGTAGAAATCAGGACTGAATATCTGCCATGTTCGATCTATAAGCTATAAACTATAGTCTGTTTTGCTGATTCCATGAAACATTAATCCGTTTTAGTTAAACCGAGAAAAATTCCGATCTGCGAAATTTAAGACCTGTTATGCATCTACATATATTGGTATATTAATATGATATTATTTAAGATTCCATCAGTATGTTCTACTCTAAATGTTTTCATTGTACTTAATAGAATACACTATACAGATCTTCTGAAAAAATCGCCGGGGGTCCATTAGATGATTCATGATGACTTTTCTAAAGGATCTTTCTTTTATAACTTGGATCTCCCTTCATAAGGATCAACAGTATAGAATTCTATCCTATGATCCAAACCCGGCCTCTGTTGCATGTTTTGGTGTTAATAGCTTTTTGGGGAAATATTACAATTAATATTTTCAAAAGCACTTTTACAAATACTAGTACATGAGATACACTCCAACCTATACATTAGAGTACACTATCACAGTACTGATAATCGAGATCAGAAGTACTATCTATAACACTATAATAAAACACAAGTAGTAATAATAATCAACATGTGATCAAAGGGACATAACTCTTCGTCAGTTGTTAAACTGTCATTACCCACCAGGAAACAATGCTAGACTTACAATATAGGTAATGGGTTAGTAAAAAACATATTAATCATAATTCCGTGGATTCTAAGAATGGATAGGTTGGTTATACCCCTACCATCCTCCGGTTTAAACCCAGAAAGTACATATTACAGGTAAAACAGGTATATATATTAAAAACAAGACTATTATTTTGGATCAACAGTATAGGATTCAGATCAACTGTATAGGATTCGTTAAAAGGATCTTTTCTAAAGGATCCTTCATAGGGATTGACTGTATAAGATTCTGGAGGAGAACAATTTTCTAAAGGATCCTTTATAAGGATCAACTTTACGTGTATAGGATTCGTCAAAAAGATCTTTTCTGTAAGTTTATTCATCATTGAGGCTTCACTGCATATGAAGTTTCATTGGAGTTTATATAGGACCTTTTCTTGGGCATCCTCGATACTCCAGGGGCTACGCTCACTTTCGCTCTCTGCACACCTGGAATATGTCATATCAAAATTGAAGGCTCAGATTGCGCCACCTTGTGGACGAGACAAGAAGACTATATAGCTAGTTTGGTCATTTCATGTATATCCAAACAATTTCGCGGTCGCATAACGCTTATGTTTACTGGCTTTGAAGTCGGGTAATCTCCAAAGGACAGGAAGCAGCCAAGCGATCGGTCAGATTTTCACTTCAAGTGAAAACAATCAGACGTGCCTGCAATTTTTGCTATGTCATATTCCAGGGGTGCAAACAGCGAAAGTGAGCGTAACCCCTGGAGTATCGCGGAGTTTCTGGAGATTAACCCACTGAAAATCCCTATTCAACTCAAAGCTGAAACAAATTTCAATTTTACACCCTGTGGTCAAATATTTCCTTAATTGACGGAACGTATATTGGCGTTATGTTGTCATTCCGCCCCTCAATCAACTTTATCCGGACTTGTATTCCAATGTATTATTAGATTTGCCATATTTATTTTATTTAAGATGGCTGTATTTCGTTAGGAGATACTTTTAAAATTTTCACATCTTTCTATCGTTTTTTCTCTCTCGAAATAATGACATTATATAGACATTCAGTTACGTTTCTTGTAAGAAAGAAAAATATATACATTTATTAAAATTGAGATATCTAATTAAAATGCAGGTTCCTCTATAATTATACAGCATGACGATTTATTAAAAAAAACACCCAAAACGACAAAAAACTAATCCAAAGCCCATTTACACTTAAATTATAACCTAGGCGAATGCTTTAATCAAAGTAAAATGTAGGGATCATACTTACTTCTGAAAAAAAACCAGCGAAGTAAAAGAATCAAGATAAAAAATTCTTTCAACTTTAAATGTGCGAAATACCGAGTACCATAACGGTGAAATATCTGGTATATCTGCATTTTGCATACAGATATTTCTAATTAAATTGAGACAAATAATGTATTTTAAATAATTTGAGCCGTATTAAAATAACAATAAAGATAAATTTATTTCTATTCTACATAGAAACATTTCGTAAAAGTAGAAATATATATCTGTATTTAATGGATAAAGATGCAAAATGAATGGCTAATGTCATACGTATACGTACACTTCTGTTTAGTCCGAATTATTCTGACGTTTTATCGACTTTTGTTAATCGACGACAGACCGATATAAAAAAAAAAGTCGATAAAACGTCAGAATAATTCGGACTAACTTCTGTTAAAAGCATATTTGGGGACATCGTAACGTTATTTAGCTGTAATATAATTTCATGGGATTGAGACATCCAAACGGCTTGTCATACATTGGTGTTAAAATGAATATACAGAGACAAAACGCTATCTAGATCTGTAGGTCATATCATGCATATTCATCAATTCAAGACTAATCCTGATGGTTATTATAGAATGGATCTATACATATATGTCTACTGTTGACATTTAGTTAACAAGCTATCATAGCAATAACATTTGTATGTTGATCAAGTTATTTTTCTGGCAAAATACATCACTACTAATAATACATAGATCCATAGTTACAAGGCTTTGACAGTCAGCTCTGAAATAAAAAAAAAAAAACAATAACACACAATTAAATAAAAACACATGAGAATATAACAATGATAAGCTTCTAAAGCAAAGCCTCTTTCTGTTGATTAATTATCTCGATTATCTAACTATCTCAACACTCTACTACCTTCTCTTGTCGATAACTCTCACTATAATCTTCGAAACGCTGAAAACTACAACCTTTCTAACAACAGACTTGAATTATCTAACGTTTCCTTCTTTCCTTCTACTGTTAGACTGTGGAACCAGTTACCTACTAGTTAGTCCGAATTATTCTGATGTTTTATCGACTTTTTTTTATATCGGTCTGGCGTTGTTAATCGACGCCAGATGGATATAAAATAGTCGATAAAACGTCAGAATAATTCGGACTACCTACTAGTATACGACGTAGCGCCACGTTCTCATCATTTAGAAACGCCATTCAAGACGTAAACTTGCCGCTTGTACCAAAGTGATCTGTTTCGTGTTAACCTTATTGATTACCAACGTTGTATATATATTTGGCTTCCCTATTGAAGACACACACCATTTCTTTTTTTACCTCTGATAAATATATCGAACAAAGAATTAAGCTTTATCGTGAACTGAATGAATACATGCCTCTTAATTTAAATCCACTTTTATTTGGAGATACATCTCTTTCGGAACAGGAAAACATAACGATATTCATGCATAGTCAGCAATACATTCGTGACTCTAACATATTCAAGTAACCCCGACCCATGTCCTCTCTCTCCCTCGCTCTCAATTGAACCATAATATCCTCTCTCTCTCTCTCTCTCTCTCTCTCTCTCTCTCTCTCT